>NC_057419.1:38278220-38384753 GCF_019320065.1 Cervus canadensis
CCTCTCTGCCCCAGTCTCACAGCAGATTTTGATTAAAGGAATTCTCATGTTCTGTGTTCTGCACTCTCTCGGGGGGGTGGGGGTTTGGGGAGTGGGGCAAGGCCTGGTGGGGAGCCACTCCATATCAGATCCTGTTGCAGAACAGCACCTCTGGCATCCTGTGTTGCGGACTCTGGGTCAGCCTCTGCTACCATCCAGGCCAGCAGGGCAGTGGAGTGCCCCCAGTCTGGGTTCACTGTGGGCCTTGCCTGGCCACATTGGCACATCCTCCCATTCCCCTAAAGGCCCTCTTCTAGTTCTCTAAACACCCTCTTCTGGGATTTGCCGGTTCCCATCCATAGATGACACTCTGCCTCCCTGGTGGAAGGAACTCATGATCCTCTTACAGAGCTCCAACCCATCCTCCTTGCCGCACTGGACTCATTGTCCTACTTACCCTGACCACTCTCTTTTCCTGTTGGAGCACCCTCGATCCCTCCCCTGACTTGCCATTGGTGACCTTGCGTGCACATATAGTTCAGCAGGTGGAAACAGGCACAGGTGCCCTCATCTCTCCCTTCCCAGGCTCTGCCCTCTCAGTGGAGTCCCTACTGCCTGTACCGTCTCCACCCCCGCCCAATCCCACCTTGCATGCTGGAACCTGCACACAGTCCTCCTCTCCTCTTTAGCCCTCACACCTGAGACTCAGGCACCAACAATTTCCCTTTTCCTTCTTTGGATTCAATAAGGGGCTTGGGCATGAAGCCTGGACCCAGTGAGCTGGGGAGCAGGAGGGAAGGTACAGGGAACACAGGAGACAGGCTAGTCTCTGGGCTGGAGGTCAGGAGACGCATCTGTTTGGTGCCAACCTGGGTCAGACTGCACCCTGGCAGCTAGAGATGGATGGTGGAGTCCTTTGTGTTTTCACATCCTCCCTGCCCTAGCCAGCTGACCACCCTCGCCTTCAGCCTGAGCCTCTCTATACCATGAGTGGAAATGGGCCCGCCCATCATGCTCTATGGCAAGTGTGGTTAGTAGGTCTCTGTCCGAGTGAGTAAATTTGGCAGAGATCATCCACCTGAGGTCTCTGCCCACCGAGACATGTAGGTAAGTTGTGCCTGGGGAGAAGTCCAGCACCAGCATCAGCACCACCCTTGGGCAGAGAGGGTCTGGGGACTGTGGTCACCAGGGTGAGGAAGTGGAGAAGCTCAGGGAAGTGGAGGTGCAAGGGCATGAACACAACCCCTCATTCACTTTTTACCAGGCTCCCTTCCCTCCTCTGAGCACACAGTTCAGACCAACTACCTCACTATAATGTTGCTGGAAACATAGACATCACAAGCCTTGGCTCAGCCCCAAGCCTTCCACTTCCAGTGGGAAATCTGTGGCAGGGCCTGAGGCATAGGTTAAAGAAATCCATCTGGGCCCCAGGGGGTAGGAGGAATGCAGAAGCCCGGCCTCATTCAGTGCACCCCTGTTGCCTTTCCCCTTCAGCCTTGGAGATCCTTAGGCCCCATCCTGCCTGGTTCTGCTGCCAGTCCAACTCCAGGGAAGATGCTCCCTCCCTATCACACCCCCACCCCACCAGCATCAGCCCAGGTCTACCGCTTTCTCTGGACTATTGAGGGACACTGGCACAAACAAAGAATTTACAGTAGGTGAGCCTTGAAGAGAGCACTGGCTGCGGTAGGCACAGTAATCATGCCACAAAATGTCCAAGTCCTAATCCCTGCAGTTGGCTCATATGTTCCTTTGCATGATAGCAGTTGGTTAAGCTTGCAGATGCAATAAAGGCTGCTACTCAGCTGACTTAAGGTGGGGACACTCTCACCTCCAATGGGTAGGTCTGGCCAGGTACTCTGGGCCTGCCAGGGTTGCCAGGTGGGCTGTCCCTGTGTGACCCAGGGAGCAGCGTTTGAGTGACTACAGTGTGCTTGTTGTACCTGTGCTTGTGCAATGTTGACTTCCTGGTAAGTACTGCTCAGATGCAGATGGAGGACTTTTACAAAGAAGATTCACTTTCTTTCAAAAGATTTAACCTTTCTATTCCATAAAACATCCCTTCCAAACATAGGAGAGAAATTGCATTGAATTACATGAGTTAAACAGACAACACATACACATTATAGAGAGTGTTAGCCTTCAGTCTGACGAATAGGGAGGTAACAATCAACCCATTTCACTATACTCAGGTGACATGTACATTGCTCATCGAGGAGTCACCTATATATCCTTCTCCCTCACAAAATTCTCATGAATAAGTCAACTTACTGCCTATTCCATTTACTTCACATTCTTGAGGGTCCAAACTATATACAGAGAAAACAGATGGGGTGTTGCCTGTGTCTGGGGATTGACATAAGGGGTTAAATGACAAAACCCAGAAGCAATTTTGCAGGTGATGAGAAAATTTTGTTTTGATTGTGGGGGTGGTACCATAAGAGGATATGCTTACAGCACCTCAGAGACCTTGTAAGTCAATTGTATCTTTATTATTGAGATATTAAATTTTGAGTATTGAGATACTATTATTGAGATACTTCCCTGAGCTTCTCCACTTCCTCACCCTGGTGACCACAGTCCCCAGACCCTCTCTGCCCAAGGGTGGTGCTGATGCTGGTGCTGGACTTCTCCCCAGGCACAACTTACCTACATGTCTCGGTGGGCAGAGACCTCAGGTGGATGATCTCTGCCAAATTTACTCACTCGGACAGAGACCTACTAACCACACTTGCCATAGAGCATGATGGGCGGGCCCATTTCCACTCATGGTATAGAGAGGCTCAGGCTGAAGGCGAGGGTGGTCAGCTGGCTAGGGCAGGGAGGATGTGAAAACACAAAGGACTCCACCATCCATCTCTAGCTGCCAGGGTGCAGTCTGACCCAGGTTGGCACCAAACAGATGCGTCTCCTGACCTCCAGCCCAGAGACTAGCCTGTCTCCTGTGTTCCCTGTACCTTCCCTCCTGCTCCCCAGCTCACTGGGTCCAGGCTTCATGCCCAAGCCCCTTATTGAATCCAAAGAAGGAAAAGGGAAATTGTTGGTGCCTGAGTCTCAGGTGTGAGGGCTAAAGAGGAGAGGAGGACTGTGTGCAGGTTCCAGCATGCAAGGTGGGATTGGGCGGGGGTGGAGACGGTACAGGCAGTAGGGACTCCACTGAGAGGGCAGAGCCTGGGAAGGGAGAGATGAGGGCACCTGTGCCTGTTTCCACCTGCTGAACTATATGTGCACGCAAGGTCACCAATGGCAAGTCAGGGGAGGGATCGAGGGTGCTCCAACAGGAAAAGAGAGTGGTCAGGGTAAGTAGGACAATGAGTCCAGTGCGGCAAGGAGGATGGGTTGGAGCTCTGTAAGAGGATCATGAGTTCCTTCCACCAGGGAGGCAGAGTGTCATCTATGGATGGGAACCGGCAAATCCCAGAAGAGGGTGTTTAGAGAACTAGAAGAGGGCCTTTAGGGGAATGGGAGGATGTGCCAATGTGGCCAGACAAGGCCCTCAGTGAACCCAGACTGGGGGCACTCCACTGCCCTGCTGGCCTGGATGGTAGCAGAGGCTGACCCAGAGTCCGCAACACAGGATGCCAGAGGTGCTGTTCTGCAACAGGATCTGATATGGAGTGGCTCCCCACCAGGCCTTGCCCCACTCCCCAAACCCCTACCCCCCAGAGAGAGTGCAGAACACAGAACATGAGAATTCCTTTAATCAAAATCTGCTGTGAGACTGGGGCAGAGAGGAGGCAAATCAAGGGGCAGAGGATGCCCTGATGGAGGCAGAAGAAGAGGCAACACGCTTGGCCACAGCTCGCCGGCCCTGGAGGTCACAGCTGCTCCTCTTGCAGACAGATGTTGTGCTCAACCTGCGAAACAGCAGACTCAAGGAACAGCCTCAAGGCAGGGCCAGCCCACAACCCTGCTCAACAACCAGGACTGTGGGAAGGGGTATGTTGTGTGTAACACTCACTCCAAAGGATCTGGAACTTGTCAGCCAGGTGCTGCATGGCGGCTGCAACAGGGAGAGGCATAAGAAGGTGCTCCACACAGAGGGATATATAAGCCTGTCCCCTTGTCCCTGTTTGGAACCACCTAGCCCCAAACCTGAAACCCACCCCACTAGCCCCAAAGCAAAGAGCTCTGGGCCTGCTCATTCCCCACCACCTGAGTTAAATGTGAAGCTATTTCCTAAAACAAACCAAAATGTGCAAGCAGCTCTCAAGTTAAAAAATTGTCTCGCAAACAAGCAATCTGACAAGAACCCGAGATGCCACACCAAGCAGCAGTAAAAGGGAAAAATCAACATGGCATCTCTACAAGTCCTATCAGAAGGAGCTCTCTAGGACTCATCTCGCTGGCAGAGTGTGCACGTAGTCCACACAGTACTTTGCTACTTGTCTGCACGCCCAGCTAAACATGCACTGCATGCTGCAGGGACAGGCTTGATAGGTTCTCCTCCCCACAGGAATGCTGATCCCTACGAGGTCCCCTGCACCTGCAGCCCACGCCACCCAAAGTGCACATCCAGCTTCTGCACTAAGAACCCGCTGCTCTCTGTCCCTGGTTCCTGATACTGTATTTCTCTTTAAGGTCATCCATTTCTATCTGTAGCACCAGACACTAGGCCAGTAGACATGGGAGGAAGAGAGAAGGTTAGTATAGACTGTCCTCCCGTCGCCTCCTTTTTCTCCTCTCCACAGGGCCATCCATGCCAAAGCCAGATGTCTAGAATGGCAAGGGAAAGACTTTTCTCAGTGGACAGGAGGTGGGCTCCTTCTGAGGGGTGTGGGATGGGGACAAGGCAGGGAGGCCCACACATTTCAGTTGCACTTGGATCCAGATTCCACCATGAGGATTGGGTGTGCATTTCAGGAGCCAGAGGAAGCATTACCCGAGGACAGTCCAGCATTCCCGGTGGCTGCTGCTTCCTTTCCCGTCTTGGGAATGGTCAGTTGGTTCCTGGTCACCTGAGAGGGAAAGGGCACACAATCCAGCTTCCCAGGCTCTAATGCGAGGTGAGGCAGCACCTCGATCTGCTGGCAACAAGCCTCCCCTGCTCTGCCTGGCAGGCTAGACCTTCTCTATGGGCCTGCCTCCCCTGTTCCCCAAGGGCTGCATTTTCACCACTGTGGTCCCCAAAGACTGTGGTTCTGGGTTCGAGCCTCTCAGAGCTGCAGCCACAGCCAGCACCTGGGAGAGCAATGTGGGTGAAGAGCACTTCACAGAAAAAGCTATTAACCTGCAAGTTTACAGCCAGAGAAGCTGTTGGGGCACTGCCACCGATCACCTCTGCCAAACAAATCCCACACAGAGGATGATGGGGCCAGGGCCAACCCTGTTGACACCCTGTTTCCCATGGAAGAAGCTGCCTAGGAGCAAGGCTGAGCCCCCAGGAGAGAGAAAGAGAGAGGTTTCTGCCCTCACCCCCGGTTCCCTCCCCCCATATCAAAACCCAAGACACTCATCTGAGGGTTCAGGTCCTCTGGGCATGACTCCTCCCGGGTTCAGGGCCAAGGGCTCTGAGTTTCCTGGATCTTGGGGGTCTCTGATGTTGAGGTCATCGCTGCTGGGTTCTCCAGGACGTGCCCACGGAGAAGATGGCCATGCCCAGTGAGTGGGAAGCTAAAACAAAGATTTTTCACCAATCTGGACTAATGATGTGTGTGTGTGTGTGTGTGTGTGTGTGTGTATGCATGTATGTGTGTACCAGTGCATTTATATGTCTGTGTCTGTGTGTGTGTGAGCAGGCGTGAGTTGGGACTGGGCTGAGGCAGGGGAATGGGAAGAGAATTGAAAGGCTGATCTCTTTAGCACTTTCTCCATCAGTCGGCCCCAGGCCAGCAGGCAGAGCTGAGTGGGGGACAACAGTGCAGCACTGAGAAAGCCCGGGCCCCTTGAAAGAAGGTTTGGGGAACAGCTAAGAAGTAGGATTCAGGAAAGTCATTCATCTAAACACTGAAGCTCTGTGAAGCTTTTAAGGGGTCCCCTTGACACAATTAAGCTACCAGCCCTCCCTTGCTCTCTAGTCCCAGCCTCGCGGAGACTGGAAACAGCCCGAGGGTGGAAAACCAAGCCCAGCACACCCAAAGTGCTACTTTACCGTTTGTCCCTAGTAAAAGGACCCCAATCTGACATCCTAATGACCCACTGACCAAGGGGCACCCAATGACGACCCCTGAGGGACGGACAGAGGGAGCACGGGTGAAGACGTGTGTCCTGGGGAGGGTGGGAGGGAGAAGAATGGGGAGAGAGGAGGGGCCTGGCCTACTCGCTTGGCCCCTTGTGACTGAGTCTCTATTGGGGTCGTTGTCTTCTCCCACCACCGCCATCAGTGACACAGCCTCCCGGGCCCTCCTGGCCACAGATTTTGCCACAGCATCCATGTGCTTCGACTCTTTGGTTCCCAAAGGGGCCAAGGGATACCTCTTGGACCTCCCAAGCAGCGGAATGCCAGAGACTGGGGGCAACGGGGACGGTTCCAGGGGAGTGGCCAAGGTTCACTGCTCCCAGGAAGGGAAGGTTCTCCCCAGGGCAGGTTTGGAGACGCCTCCAAGGGATTTCTTCTCCTGCTCTCTCTTCCTCCTAGGAGTGACGCATGGCAGGCTGCCTGTAGTGGCAGCTGCAGTAGCTGCCATACTGGTACTCCCTGGTAGCTCTGCAGGCAGCCACCTTTCCCCCAGAGCTCGCTCTGCATTTGCTTAGGTGGGAAGATGTTCAGCTCTGCATCGCCCTGCCTGTCCTGCCTTTCCACGACCGAAGTGAACCCTCGCAGAACAGAGGACAGGAACGGGCCTGGCCGGTTAAGAAGGAGCTTCTCCCTGCCTTAGACAGTCGAGTGTCTGGGCATGTTCCTGGGACCCTTGAAGCTGTTGAGCTTGGCTTGGCCTCCGTCTTTGGGATAAATGCTCACCCTCATCAGCTCTATCTCACTGAACTCATCAGAGGACTCGGAGTCAGGCAGCAGCCCAAACGAGCCTTCCAAGGGGGGCGGGTGGTGATCCGCAGCCACGTTCAACCTACTCTTAGTGCCTCGCTTAGGGTTCCCCCGGGCCCGGCCCTCCTCGGCCCCACCGACCTGGAGAGGGCGGGCCGCAGCCAGCACCACTGCCCCACAACTCGGGGACCGTGCCTCGACCGCTGGGACCCGCCTCGAGGTCGGCCCACAAGGAGGACATATCGGTGATCACATAGCTCTCCAGGGACAGGTATCTGTGGACGCCCAGTATGTCCAGGTCACTCACTTGCCACAGGATGGCCACCACCGACTCGTCAGCCAGCTGCAGGACCTCCTCTTTGTCGTCGGCCAGGGAGCCAAGCTGGTCTTGGCAGCCCCACAGCACCGCCCCCACCCCGCTTCGAGCACCACCCACTCTGAGTTGAATCCCTCAGGGTTTGGGTACCCATCTCCACCTTCACCCTCGCCGCTTCATGGTGTCCTCACCTTGGAGCCCAGTCCAAGTCCCTGCGGGGCTGTGGAGCCGGCCTGAGGGATGCAGGTCTGCTCCCTGCCCTCTGAGCCGAAACCCGCTCCCCAAACTGACACCTCATCATCCGGGGAGCTCATGTAGCCATCTGGGTGGCCCCCGGACCTGGGGCGGCGATGATTTATCAACCGAGTTGTGGTGGCAGTGGTGGTGGCGGTCATGGAAGGTGAGGCCAGCGGTGTCTGGAGCGAGCGGTCAAGCACCACAGGCACCGCATGTACAAGATTGTGGCAAACTGCCCCAGGCTTTCGGCAAGCCTGGGACGCCCCAGCCATGGCCTCCTTATTGATCTGGTTCCTACCAACCAGCGTGCACCTTGTTTGCCCAGCCCCTCAAGGAGTAACCAATGGGGCCAAAGGCCTTCTTCAGTTTGCTGCCGAGCCCAAGGGTCATCAGGGCAGTTGATGAGTTGGCGGATGAAGGTGATGGTATGAGTACCTCTGTCAAGCCTCTCATCCCACCTCCTCCTGTCCTGCCTTCCCTTTCTGATTAGAGTCACAGCCCTGAGCCCTGACTCTGTACAAACTGGGTGGAGCAGGAGGCAGGAGGGTCCTGAGGGCCCTGGTCTCCTGGGAGGTGAGGATGAAACGTCAGAATGGAGACGCTGGGCACTTAGAACGTGCTGAAAGCATTTGCCAGCCTCCCTTCCACCACAGGCCTTACGACCCAATGAGAGACTGGGCAGAGGAATCCCACAGTCAGTGATCAGTGGTCGGTGTACTTCTCCATACGTGGCCAGAGCGCAAAGGGATCCTATTTTTGTTCTGCAAGCAATCTGCCTCATCTGCTTCCATCAAACGTTCTTGGCAGGCAGATTTGGGGGACAGACTGGGGTTGACCTCACTCCCTCAGCTCTTTCCCCACTCTGAGGCAATTCAAAGAATAGAGAGTCTCAATGTCCAGTTACACCCGCAAAGATGCTCACCACCGCTGATCCTGGAGATGTAAACTAAAACCATAAATCGGGTTTCACACTCTAGGACGACAAGCTTCCAAGAGCTTAACCATTCCGAGAGTGGGAGAGGTTAGAAGCAAACCCCTGTGACAGTGTGCACCACTGTCTTGCACAGAGATCTTTTTGGGAGGTAATTTGGCAAAATCTATGAAAAGCAACTTATACAGTAGGGCCCCCGTGCCTGGTACTCTTCTAAGTGCTGTACATAAATAGTAATGCTTCCTTGTGACACTCCTAGGACTATAGTACCAATGATTACCAGCCTCTTACAGGTGAGGAAACAGGTTCCGAAAGGTTCAGCCACTGGCCCAAGGGCATTTGGCCCGTGCAGATCAGTGGCAGAATTGAAACCAAGCCATATGACTCCAGAGTCCTTGCTTTGAGCCAAAGGTCTTAAATCTTGGGAAAAAAAAAAAGAGCTATTTTTTCTCTGTTCCAGGAAGTCCACTGCCTGGTACATCTTCTGGAGACACGCTGGTACTTGTAGTGTACAAAAACACATGCACAGTGGTGTTGGTGATGGGAAAAACAGAACACTCCCAATTCTCATCAGTAAGCAAAGGGATCAATGCAACATGGTGTAGCATCCAGTAGATACAAGTGTAGCAGTCCAAAAGAATGAATCAGGCCATTATCATCGATTTCAAAAGCATCCCCCTGACTTCATACTGCAAGTTGCTGGATGATGGTGTTGGATACATATTTGTAAATTTATTAAAACCCCAAATGAATCCTATCTAATGTTTGATAGCCTTTGAGTGTATGTATGTTTCAGGTTCTGAAGTGTGTTTTTCACTGGCTGGGAAACACATTGGATAGCTCCTAACTGGATCCAGTAGGTGTATGGAACAAAGTTTTGACCTTGGGTCTCCCCGGGTTGGTAGGAAGGTGTACAGTAGGTCTCCTTTAGGCTCAACGTTGCCTACAGGTACCCTGAAAGCAGCCGTTCTCAGTCTGCCTTCAATGTGGGCATGCTGGGTTCAATCAGTTCTCCAATGGTATGATTATTTGGCCACAATATTTATTCCTTCAGCTGGAATAGAAGATATCACTACTCATATAGAAGCTTTAACAAAATTCACCCAGGAAGCCTTTAATGATAGTAACCAAGCCATTAGTGTGCTCAATTCAGAAATTTCCATGAGAAAAGCAGTCCTGCAGAATGCATGGCCCTCAATATTCTAACAGCTTCCCAAGGGGGACCTTATACTCTAACACATAGTGAATGCTGTATTTTTATACCTGATGAGTCTTCTAATGCAACCCCCTTTATGATGTATATGAAAAGTCACATTTCCACTCTGAATGATCCTCTTCCCAGTTTAAGGGAAATGCTAGGAAAATGGTTTGGTTGAAGAGGGTACTGGTTTCAGTCTTTACTAATGATATCCTCCTGTTTGTTGGCAACTTTGATTACAGTTTGTGTATCTTATAAAGTGATAGTGTCTTGATTTTTGCACCATGTATCACCTGTTCCTAGTAAAATAATGATATCTAAAGAACTTGAAACAACGATCACATCTATAGTTCTCTTTAAAGTAATGCATGCGTATAATGCACATGTATGTTAAAATTAGGGTAGTCCTATTGGACAACTTGGAGTTGACTTTATTCCTTGCTAGACATCTTAACTATTACCACCCTCTAATAGGAAACAGAGAGCTGGTCCTAGGACCCAACAGGGAGGGACATGGGGGACCCAGGGCAAGTGAAGAACCAATTGAGAGACGAAATACTTGATCACCTAATGCTTTCTATTGAAAGATTAATGATCAAAAGGAGACTTGATGAAATAAAATTAATTAAAGTATACACACACACACACACACACACACACACACACCAGTCAGCCCCACTACATGTTTGAGAATCATATAATCTATGTACAAGTATGTTTTCTTCTCATTCCAGTCCCAAAGAAAGGCAATGCCTAGAATGTTTAAACTACTGCACAATTGCACTCAGCTCACACATTCGCAAAATAATGCTCAAAATTCTCAAAGTGAGGCTTCAATGGTACATAAGTGAGAACTTCCAGGTGTTCAAGCTGGATTTAGAAAAGGCAGAGGAACCAGAAATCAAATTGCCAACGTTCACTGGATCATAGAAAAAGCAAGAGAATTCCAGAAAAACACCTACATCTGTTTAATTGGAAAATTCTTAAAGAGATGGTAATACCTTACTACCTTACCTGCCTCCTGAGAAAGGTGTATTTAGATGAAGAAACAACAGTTAGAACTGGACATGGAACAATGGACTGTTATCAAATTGGGAAAGGAGTAAATCAAGGCTGTATATCGTCACCCTGCTTATTTAACTTAAATACAGAGTACATTATGTGAAATGCCAGGCTGGATTAAGCACAACCTGGAATCAATATTGCCAGGATATTTATTAATAACCTCAGATATGCAGATGACACCACACTTATGGCAGAAAGTGAAGAGGAACTAAAGAGCCTCCTGATGAGGGGGAAAAAGGAGGGTGAAAAAGCTGGCTTACAGATTAAGAGCCATTCATACTACAGTCAATTTTTGCTTATACATACATTTTCCTTGTAGGCTTTTTTCCTTCCTACACAACCATTTATTTAATTTTTCTATAACATTTATATATGATTTAGATAACTTAAGTGTCTTTTTAAAAATATGAATGAGATTCTAAAATGATCTTCACTAACAGTTTCTTTAATAAAATGAGGAAAATGTTTGTTGAATGAACTATAGGATTCAAAACTGAATGTATTATAACCACACCTATCAAAAATAAACATGTAAAAAACCTGGGAAAAGAAAAAAAGAAAAAGCTGGCTTAAAACTCAACATTTAAAAAGCTAAGATCATGGCATCCAGTCCCATCACTTCATGTCAAAAATAGATGGGGGAACAACGGAAACAGTGACAGACTTTATTTTCTTGGGCTCCAAAATCACTGCAGATGGTGAGTGCAACCATGAAATTAAAAGACACTTGCTCCTTGAAGAAAAGCTATGAGACACCTAGACAACATATTAAAAAGCAGAGACACTACTTTGCCAACAAGGTCCGTCTAGTCAAAGCTAGGGTTTTTTCAGTAGTCACGTATGGATGTGTGAGTTGGACCATAAAGAAGGGTGATTGCTGAAGAATTGATGCTTTTGAACTGTGGTGAAGCCTCTTGAGGGTCCCTTGGACTGCAAGGAGATCCATCCAGTCAATCCTAAAGAAAATCAGCCCCGAATATTCATTGGAAGGACTGATGCTGAAGCTGAAGCTCCAATACTTTGGCCACCTGTTGTGAAGAGCCGACTCTTTAGAAAAGACCTTGATGCTGGGAAAGATTGAACGCGGGAGGAGAAAGGAATGACAGGGGATGAGATGGTTGGATTGCATCACCGACTCGATGGACATGAGTTTGACCAAGCTCCCGGAGTTGGTGAAGGAAAAGGAAGCCTGGTGTGCTGCAGTCCATGGGGTCGCAAAGAGTCGGACATGACTGGGTGACTGAACAACAACATGCAAGCGAACAAAAGTCCAGGACCAGATGACTTCACAGGCAAATTCTATCAGGCATTAAGGGAAGAGTCAATACCTATCCTTCTGAATCTATTCCAAACTCATTCTATCAGCCCACTGTCACCCTGATACCAAAAGCAAACAAAGATACCACCAAAAGAGAAAACTATAGGTCGCTATCACTGATGAACATAGGCACAAAATCCTCAACAAAACAGCAGCAAACCTAATCCAACAGTACATTAAAAGGACCATACCATATGATCAAGTGGGATTTATCATATGATACAAGAATTTTTCAATATTCATGAATCCACAGGTCTCCATATGCAGAAAAAGTGTTTGAGAAAAATCCAATAACCTTCTATGATTTAAATAAAAAGTTTATATTTCCTGAGGAAGGAGGCAAGTGGGCTTGAGTCTAGATATTTAAATCAGATTCTGCTTGCACATCAAAATAGAAATAACAACAGAAACTGGGTAGTCAGGCTTTGTCTCCTGACGACGCTGTAAGATGATAGTTATGGCAGAGACAGAGAGGGGCTACACCCTGTTTGAGTAAAAGATCAAGAGATCACATATTTCCCATCTTCAGGGCATGAGAGACACGGCACATGTGCAGAATGTGCCCCTTGGGGGTCAAAAAGAAAAGGGCACCACCTCATAGTATGTGATGCCATCTCCCCCATAGGTCTCTGGGCTGGCGCGCATCTTGGAATAGAGTAGTGCATGCATGTTGGGGAGGGTCCTAGGGCAAGTCAGATGTGGGAAAAGAAACCAGATAACCGGCCAAACATAACTAAGACCCAGAAGGACTGCCCTATATAAATGACTTAACTGACTCTTTTTTTTTTTCACTTAGATACTGATTTAATCCATGGATCAAGGCCATATTTTCAAATATTTTAAGGATGCCAGGACACCGCAAAAGCCGGAGAAAGGAGTTGAGGAACAATATATGCTTGCTAAACAAGAACTATGTTTATTTAGCTAGTGAATACCTAGAGTAATAAATTTTTACTTCATGATAGCAATCAGGCTCGCAAACACGCAGAAACAGGAATTAAGGGTTTTAAATGTAGTTATAAAGGTCATAAAAAGTCTGATTAGACTGAGGTACATTACTCAAAATTTTGAGATTCATTAAGTGGTAGCAAACAAAATAATTCCTCAGACAAATGCACATTTTTCAGTATACATGTTATTGGGGGAAGGAGGGGAGAAGAATGTGCATTAACTGGTGAGATCCACCAAGCTGCATATCAATATTCTGTTACACCAAACAGTTTGAAGACAAGGGAAATGTTCTAATATAATCTCAGATTATGTTTCATTTGGCTAAAATAGAGCTTAAGGTTGCTTTGCCATATTAAAAGTTTACTACAATAATTTTCACATAAACATTTAGACTTGAACTCCAGGACCAAGTATGGCATGATTCTTTTGCTTTTAATCTGTCAAATAGCTAAAAATTGACAATTTAAAAACTACAACAAAGAAAAAGTTGAAGCAGTGTGACTCTTACATCATTGAACCACTTCTAATGGTTAACTGTTAGTATTTAACAAATTTAAAGAGTTAATGAATCCTTGCATTCATTCAGTCTTCTGTGCCTTAGCTAGGATGTATAATTACAAAAGACAGCAGATACTGGTAAAAGCTTCAGGACAGAAAGTGCTTGACGGAGTTACAGTTCTCAAGTGTGTTTGGTGAGAGTATAAGGGCAGACGCGCTGATGAAAACCATTACAAGAAGAGTCAATTCTGTGTTGTTAGAGTTCAAAGATGTCACCTTAAGCAGAAAAAAAGCTTTAATAACGTCTTCTTTGACTTATTAGGCATTTCCAGAGTCTACATCATTAGTGTTGTAATTCTAACAGGACATCTTCATAGGGTTATTGTTTGTTTCTATTTCTCTCTTTATGTGCTTCAGGGAGGTGGTTCCAGTACCCCCCGTGGATATCAAAATCCAAGGTCGCTCAAGGCCCTCACAGTAGCTGGCCCTCTGTATCCATGGGTTCCATATCGACAGGTTCTTATCTGTGGACATGGAGGGTTGACTGTAATCATGCATTTGCTGCCTACGCATGGCTTCCTCTTCTTGACGCTTTTCATAATGTGCGAAGTCATCAAAGATTGAGGTGGTATGCTTGAAAGTAGCAATTATTTTAAGCACTTGCTTAGCTTTTTCTAGGGGTACCTCTTGAGTGTCCCTTGAATTGGTAACTGGCTTGTTGTCATTATTTTCTAAGCGAATATGCCGTAATTGGTTATTGGGGACATCTTTGACAAAGATCCATTTAACTTCAAATTTGCCCTTCCACTTATCCTGAGACCAGACACCAGCATACGCATTATAGTCCACAACAGACTTCATCTCAGCCACTCCACAGAAGTGGCCACTGCCATTCACACTAAAGAGCAAATAGAGTGGGCCTTTCCCATTCAGGGAACGGTAAGCCGCATCCAAACGCTTATTCCCATGCTCAGTACTACACCAGATAGAGTACTTAATGGAACGGTGTATGTCGTCCTCAGAATAGCTCTTAATTATAAACACACGTCCGTTCTTCAGGTTCCAGTCAAAGTCTTTGGGATTGTAGTTGTTTATGGCCTTTAGCTTTTCCAGCACGGGATGCACTTCCACACTCGACGGGGAAGCGCTGACAGGAACGACACCTAGACCAAAGTTTTCACTGCCCGCTCCATTGTTCTGGTTGAAGCCGGCCCCCCTGTTCCGGGGCGCCACCCAGCGGTGCTGCGGCTGCGGCTGCGGGGGCTGCACTTGGTGAGGCTGGGCCTGTGGCTGAGGTCCTTGTGGCTGCTGCGCTTGTGGCGGCTGAGGCTGCGGTTGAGGCAGTTGGCTCTGCACCAGGGGTGGTGGCTGAATTAATGGCTGAGGCTGCTGGATTATAGTCTGAGGAGGCAGGACTGGTTGGGTTGCTGGAGCCTTTACCACTGACCCCTTTTCATCCCAAGTTCCAATATTCATGTTGTGTTTTATAGGAGGTGGCGGCACAGCGGAACCCCCGATGCCCACATTGCCCTTGGGTTTAAGTTTCGGTTGAGGTTTGGCGGGCTTTCTGGCAATGGCTGCCCAGGAGATGGGTTTCGGAGCCGCACTGCTAACCGGGGGCACACTATTGGTTGCGATGCTGGTCATACCACTGCTGCTCAATGCTGTTCCTACAGTTTTCGTCACTGCAGCGGTCAGGTCACCACCAATTTTCAGTCCGGTCATGCCTTGCTCGATACTGCTAATGCCAGGCACCTTGCTCAAAGTATCATTGCCAAATCCAGCCTGTCCATCAGTAATAGCTCTCCCAAGAGAACTAGGTGGATAACCGTAACTGCTACTATAAGCAGAACTTTGTGTTGATTGTCCCTGAGATCCACTTGTCCCCCATGTAGAGAAATCAGCATTACCAGGAAAAAAGTTAAATCCGTGTTGACCAAGAAATGGAGGGGTATTTCCTAATGCCCCAGGCTGACTAAACACACCGTCCGGTATATAATGATGCTCTCCATTACTCATCTGTCCATAGGTTGTCAGATATGGCAGAGGCTGGTCTCCAGCTGTGGACCATGCTGCTTTCCCAAGCGAATATGGAAATCCAATGGATGGAGCATAGTAACTAGGCATGTATGGATCTGACATTGGTGGATAGCTGTTATTCTGATTTGTCTGGCTCCTTAAGTATGGCTCAAAATCATCATCATTTACAGCATCTTTTTGATGAATCGAACCGTTTTGTACTGAAACTTTATTTCCTTGCCCTTTAGGTCTCTGTGTAGCAAGGTGAGAGGTGTAGTAGTAAGAAGGAAAAAAAAGGTGGGGGGGGGTGGGGAGAGAGGAAAAGTGTGTTAACCCGAGACGTTACCGGAGACAAGTTATTTTAAACAATCCGCGTAGGAGTGAAACCCACCACATCCTCCATCGCCACCGATCTCCCCACAATCCCGGTCCTGAAACCTCCCACCCGCCACTCGGAAGCCGTCTCCCCGGGCTCGCTCACTCTCAGCCCCGCGTCTGCCGCCCTCGGGACGCGTCCAAAGGCCCCGAAGCGCAGTCCTGCCCGCACCCTCCGCGGCCCCGCGGCCGCCCGCCCGGGCTGCAGGCTCCGGGGCTACGGAGCCCTTAACTGACTCTTTTTTTGTCCCAATTATTTTTATTAGTTAGAGGCTAATCACTTTACAATATTGTAGTGGTTTTTGCCATACATTGACATGAATCAGCCATGGATTTACATGTGTTCCCCATCCTGAAACCCACATGTATATTATCAAGTGTGAAACAGATCACCAGTCCAGGTTGGATGCATGAGACAAGTGCTTGGGGCTGGGGCACTGGGATGACCCGGAGGGATGGGATGGGGAGGGACTTAACAGTTGACTCTTTACTGCACTCCTCCTCATTATGATGGATGCCCACATTGTTTCTCACCAAGTGTGTATCTTTGCCTTCAGTGCAGTTCAGTTCAGTTGCTCAGTTGTGTCCCCTTCTTTACCACCCCATGGACTGCAGCGTGCCAGGCTTCCCTGTCCATCACCAACTCCTGGAGCTTGGTCAAACTCATGTCCATCGAGTCAGTGATACCATCCCACCACCTCATGCTCTGTTGTCCCCTTCTACTCCTGCCTTCAATCTTTCCCAGCATCAGGGTCTTTTCCAATGAGTCGCTTCTTCACATCAGGTGGCCAAAGTATTGGAGCTTCAGCTGTAGCATCAGTCCTTCCAATGAATATTCAGGACCAATTTCCTTTAGGATGGACTGGTTGGATCTGCTTGCAGTCCAAGGGACTCTCAGGAGTCTTCTCCAACACCACACTTCTCCAACGGTTCAAAAGCATCAATTCTTCAGCAATCAGACCTCTTTACAGTCCAAATCTCACATCCATATATGACTACTGGAAAAACCATAGCTTTGACTAGACGGACCTTTGTTGGCAAAGTAATGTCTCCGCTTTTTAATACGCTGTCTAGGTTGATCATAGTTTTTCTTCCAAGGAGCAAGTGTCTTTTATATTCATGGCTACAGGCACCATCTGCAATGATTTTGGAGCCCAAGAAAATAGTCTGTCATGGTCCATTGTTTCCCCCTCTCTTGCCATGAAGTGATGGGACTGGACACCATGGCCTTGGTGTTTTGAATGTTGAGTTTTTAGCTAGCTTTTTCACGCTATTCTTTCACTTCCATCAAGAGGCTCTTTAGTTCCTTTCCTCTTTGTGCCATAAGGGTGGTGTCATCTGTGTATCTAAAGTTATTGATATTTCTCCCGGCAATCTTGATTCCAGGTTGTGCTTCATGCAGCCCGGCATTTTGCATAATGTACTCTGCATATAAGTTAAATAAACAAGATGGCAATATACAGCCTTTCCCAGTTTGAAACCAGTCTGTTTTCCCGTGTCAGTGGCTTCTTGCTGCATACAGATTTCTCAGGAGGCAGGTCAGGTGATCTGGTATTCCCATCTCTTAAAGAATTTTCCAGTTTGTCATGAGCCACACAGTCAAAGGCTCTGGCATAGTCAATAAAGCAGAAGTAGATGTTTTCTGGGACTCCCTTGCTTTTCTGATGATCCAACAGATGTTGGCAACTTGCTCTCTGGCTCCTTTGCCTTTTCTAAATCCAGCTTGAACATCTGGAAGTTCTTGGTTCATGTACTGTTGAAGCCTTGCTTGGAGAATTTTGAGCATTACTTTGCTATTGTGTGAGATAAGTGCAATTGTGCAGTAGTTTGATCAGTCTTCGGCATTGCCTTTCTTTGGGGCTGTTGAAGCCCTGCTTGGAGAATTTTGACCATTACTTTGCTATCGTGTGAGATGAGTGTGATTGTGCAGTAGTTTGAACATTCTTTGGCACTGCCTTTCTTTGGGATTGGGATAAAAACTGACTTTTTCCAGTGCTGTGGTCACAGCTGAGTTTTAAAAAATTGCTGGCATATTGAGTGCAGCACTTTCACAGCATCATCTTTTAGGATTTGAAATAGCTCGACTGGAATTCTGTAACCTCCACTAGCTTTGTTCATAGTCATGCTTCCTAAGGCCCACTTGCCTTCACACTCCAGGATGTCTGGCTCTAGGTGAGTGATCACACCATCGTGGTTTTCCAGGTCATTAAGATCTTTTTTGTATAGTTCTTCTGTGTATTCTCACCACTTCTTCTGAATATCTTCTGGTTCTGTTAGGTCCATACCGTTTCTGTCCTTTATTATGCCCATCTTTGCATGAAATGTTACCTTGGTATCTCTAATTTTCTCAAAAAGATCTCTAGACTTTACTATTGTTTTCCTCTCTTTCTTTGCATTGATCACTTAGGAAGGCTTTCTTATCTCTCCTTGCTCTTCTTTGGAACTCTGCGTTCAGATGGTTATATCTTTCCTTCTCTCCTTTGCCTTGCTCTGTCTTAACTAAACAAACTGTTTCTCTGTGTGCTCTCCCACTTGTTGTGCTGTATAACTAACAATAAGCTTTGTACCTGTTTTTACAATGGAAACAGTGACAAACTTTATTTTCTTGGGTTCCAAAATCACTGCAGATGGTGACTGCAGCCTTGAAATTAAAAGACACTTACTCCTTGGAAGAAAAGTTGTGACTAAGCTAGACAGCATATTAAAAAGCAGAGACATTACTTTGTTGATAAAGGTCCATCTAGTCAAAGCTATGTGACTATCCAGTAGTCATGTATGGATGTGAGAGGTGGACTATAAAGAAAGCTGAGCACCGAAGAATTGATGCTTTTGAACTGTGGTGTTGGAGAAGACTCTTGAGAGTCCCTTGGGCTGCAGGGAGATCAAACCAGTCCATCCTAAAGAAAATCAGTCCTGAATATTCGTTGGAAGGACTGATGCTGGAACCAAAGCTCCAATACTTTGACCACCTGATGCGAAGAAACGGACTCATCGGGAAAGACTTTGATGCTGGGAAAGATTGAAGGCAGGAGGAGAAGGGGACGACAGAGCATGAGATGGTTGGATGGTATCACTGACTCGATGGACATGAGTTTGAGTAAGCTCTGGGAGTTGGTGGTGGACAGGGAAGCCTGGCATGATACAGTCCATGGGGTCACAAAGAGTCGGACACGACTAAGTGGCTGAACTGACTTAAAGTTTTTACTTCCTTGAGAAACGCATTTTTCAATGGGGAAAGAGCTAGGGAAAACTTGCTTCTAGCCTCTAGCCATTTTCAGTCTAGTGGGTAGGGTTCCTGGTTTTCATCCAGGGTAGCCGTGTTAAATTCCTGGGCAGGGAACTAAGATCTCACTCAAGCCACTGCTCACTGCTGCCGCTCCACTTGGATTGGAAGAATCAAAACTGTCAAAATGACTACACTACCCAATGCAATTACTGATCCAATGCAATCCTTATCAAATTACCAATGGTATCATTCACAGAACTAGAACCAAAAAACCTCAAAATTTGTAGGGAGACACAAAAGACCATGAATAGCCAAAGAAATCTTTTTTTTTTTTTTTTTTTTAATTAGTTGGAGGCTAATTACTTCACAACATTTCAGTGGGTTTTGTCATACATTGATATGAATCAGCCATAGAGTTACACGTATTCCCCATCCCGATCCCCCCTCCCACCTCCCTCTCCACCCGATTCCTCTGGGTCTTCCCAGTGCACCAGGCCCGAGCACTTGTCTCATGCATCCCACCTGGGCTGGTGATCTGTTTCACCATAGATAGTATACATGCTGTTCTTTCGAAACATCCCACCCTCACCTTCTCCCACAGAGTTCAAAAGTCTGTTCTGTACTTCTGTGTCTCTTTTTCTGTTTTGCATATAGGGTTATCATTACCATCTTTCTAAATTCCATATATATGTGTTAGTATGCTGTAATGTTCTTTATCTTTCTGGCTTACTTCACTCTGTATAATGGGCTCCAGTTTCATCCATCTCATTAGAACTGATTCAAATGAATTCTTTTTAATGGCTGAGTAATATTCCATGGTGTATATGTACCACAGCTTCCTTATCCACAAAGAAATCTTAAGGGAGAAAAATGGAGCTGGAGGAATCATGCTCCAGGGCTTCAGAGTATACTACAAAGGTACAGTCACCAAAACAGTGTGGTACTGGCACAAAAACAGAAATATTGATCAATGAAACAGGATAGAAAGTCCAGAAATAAGCCCATGCACCTATGGTCAATTAATCTATGACAAAGGAGGCAAGAATGTACAGAAGAGGAAAGGCACTCTCTGCAAGAGGTGGTGCTGGGAAAGCAGTATGGCTACATGCAAAAGAATGAAATTAAAACATTCCCTAATATCATACAAAGAAATAAACTCAAAATGGGTTAACGACCTAATTGGAACACCAGATACTATAAAAGTCTTAGAGGAAAACACAGGCAGAACACGCTTTGACATAAATCGCAGCAATATGTTTTTTCATTCACCTCCTAGAGTAATGAAAATAAAAACAAAAATAAACAAACAAGACATAATTAAAATTAAAAGCTTTTGCACAGCAAAGGAAACTATAAACAAGATGAATGACCTCCCTCAGAATCAGAGAAAATATTTGCAAATGAAGCAACCAAGAAGGGATTGCTTTCCAAAATATGCAAACAGGTCATGCAACTCTCTCTCTCTCTCTCTCTCTGCCTCTCTGTCCCTCTGTCTCTCTCTCTGTCTCTCTCTCACTCTGTGTGTATACACACACACACACACACACACAAACACACACACACACACCCCTGATTGTCATACATTTTACATCTATGCACATTATAAACTCTAAGCACATTATCATTGTTCTGTTTTAAATTGTCAATTTTAAATATTTTTGATGAATAAAAATATCTTCTCTGTTTGGCCACATAAAAAGTAAAATAATTAAATAAATAAAATTAAAACTGGTCAATTTGCCTAAGTTTTCAAGCTAATTAGAATAAAATGACTCATAGTGTCCTCTTTCCTCTCAAATTCTATTTTTGGAAATATTAACATTTCTCCTACATACAGTAGTTGCAAGAAAATAACACAGAACACCCAAACATCCTTCACCTTGACTGATCCATTATTAATTTTTGTCAAATTTCCCATATTCTGTTTCTGTCTCTGCTTTGTTGAATCATTGGAGTTACTTTAAGACGTTGCAGTGTTTCTTCTTTCAATACTTCAGTATGTATCTCTTCAGAGAAAGATTAGTCTGCCTCAAATCTTAACCCAATTATCATACTCAGGAAATTTAACTTTGAGACAATATAATTAACTTACTATATGATCCTCATTCAAAATGTCTGATTGTCCCAATAGTGTTTTCATACCTGAACTCTAAAATAAACTTTGCTTCCAAATAAAGGCTATGTAGTGCATTTGGTTATCAGTGTCTTTAGTGTCCTTTAAACTGTAACATTTTCCTAGATTTTTTGGGGGGGACCTTGCATGATATTGAAATTTTTAAAGATCCAGTCCAGGTGGTTTTCGGAACGTTTCTCCAGTGGAATTTGTCTGATTGCTGCTTCCTGATTCCATTCAGGTTAAAGGTTTCGGCAGGAATATTGCATAGGTGATGTCCTGTCCTTCTGAATTTATGGCTTCAGGATTTTCTTATGATTCTTCCAATTCTATTCAGATATACTTGACATACAGCACTATATGTATTAAAGTGTACAGCATAATGATTTGGCATACATACATCACGAAATGATTATCACAATAAGTTTAGTAAACATGCATCTTCTCATATAGATAGAAAATTAAAAATAAAGAAATATTTTTCATGTGATGAGAACACTTGGGATTTATTCTCTTAACAACTTTCATATAAAACATACAGCAATGTTAATTGCATTTATCATGTTATACATTACATCCCTCGTACTTCTTTATCTAATAACTGGAAGTGTGTCCCTTCTGCCCACCCCTGTCCCCGCCCCCACACCTACCCTTTGGTAAGTGCAAATCTGAAATCTTTTTCTGTGAATCTTTGTTTCTTTGCTTGTTTGGTTGTTTTTGAAGTGTAATTGACATACAACACTATGTCAGCCCCTGGTACACGACATAGTGATTTACTATTTCTCTATATTTCAAAATGGTCAGCACTATAATTCTAGTCATAATGTGCCACCATGCAAGATAGTACACAGTTATTGGCTATATTTCCTACACTGTGCATAACTCTTTCTGTATCTGAATACTTTAAGTTGCTGACCTCTTAAGTGTAAACACATTTTCACATCCCGACATTTTTACTCCTTTCCTCATGTTTACTGTTTCTGACATCATATTTTCCCTTTTTCTTCCCCTGTATGTTCCTTAACTAAGGGGTTTCCCTGGTGGCTCAGTGCTGGAGATGGGAGTTCGATCCCCGGTTCAGGAAGATCCCCTGGAGAAGGAAATGGCAACCCACTCCACTATTCTTCCCCGGAGAATCCCATGGACAAAGGAGCCTGGCAGGTTACAGTCCACGGGATCTCAAAGAGTCGGACATGACTTAGCAAATAAGCAACAATAATGCATTAACTGCATATTGTGGATATAGATGATTTTACTACTTTTGTCTTATAACCTTCCCACTAGCTTTGTAAGTCATTGATACAGCTTTGTAAACTGTATATTTGCCTTTATCAGTGAACTTACTCCTTTCATCATTTTCATATTTCTAATTGTGTCTTTTCCTTTTTGCTCGGAGAAGTCCCCTTAACATTTCCTGTAAAGCTGGTTTGATGATGCTGAACTCTTAGCTTTTGCCTGTCTGTAAAACTTTTGATCTCCTTCAAATCTGGATGACAGATTTGAAGAAATGACAGATTACCAGTAGTATCTTCTGGTTGTAGGTTTTTCCCTTTATTATTTTAAATATATCGTGCCACTCCCTTCTGGCATGCAGAGTTTCTGCCGAAAAGTCCCTTGTTTGTTTCCCTTGCTGCTTTTAATATCGCCTCTTTAGCTTTAATTTTTGCCATTCTAATTGCAATGTGTCATGGTGTGGTCTTCTTTTTGTTTGGGACTCTGGGTTCCAGGATGCCCATTTCTTTTCCCAGGTTAGCAAAGTGTTCAGCTAGTATGTCTTCAAATGTACTCTCTGCCCCTTTCTCTCTTTTTCCCCTCCTGGGACCCCTAGAATTCAAATGTTTCTATACTTGATGTGGTCCCAGAGGTCTCTGAAACCGTCCTCTTTTCTTTTTATTCTTTCTTTTTTCTGTTCAGCTTCAGTGATTTCCACTATTCTGTCTCCCAGCTTATTGATCCATCCCTCTGTATCATCTCACCTTCCATTGAAGTGTATTTTTCATTTCACTTATTGTACTCTTCAGCTCGGTTTGGTTCTCCTATAGATTTTTTATTTTTGGTTTTCTTTAAACTATTTTATTGATTATTTTTAACTG
Source organism: Cervus canadensis (assembly GCF_019320065.1). Lineage (NCBI taxonomy): Eukaryota > Metazoa > Chordata > Mammalia > Artiodactyla > Cervidae > Cervus > Cervus canadensis. The sequence continues at coordinate 38,301,465 of NC_057419.1, forward strand.
GAGGATAAGTGCTTTAAGATATTATGTTGGTTTCTGACATATATCAACAGGAATCAGCCATAGCTATATATATGTCCCTTTCCTCTGTTTTTTGTACCCTCCTCTTGAACCTCCGTCCCAGCTCCCACCCCATCCCACCCATCTGGGTTGTCACAGAGCACCAGGTTTGAGCTCCCTGTGTCAGACAACAAATTCCCACTGGCTATCTGTTTTATATAAGGTAATGTATGTGTTTCAATGCTACTCTCTCCATTTGTTCCACCCACTCCTTCCCCCACTGTGTCCACAAATCTGTTCTCTATGTCTGTGTCTCCATTTCATCCCTGCAACTATGTTCATCAGTACCATCTTTCTAGATTCCATGTGTATGCATTAATATCCGATATTTGTTTTTCTCTTTCTGACTTACTTCATTCTGTATAATAGGCTCTAGGCTCATCCACCTCAATAGAACTGACTTAAATGCATTCCTTTTTCCAGCTGAGTAACATTCGATTGTATATATGTACCACAACTTCTTTATCCATTCATGCGTCTTTTTCCATTATGGTTCCCTTATGGTATATGCCCAGTAGCCGGATTGCTGGGTCTCGTGGTAGTTTTATTCCTAATTCGTTGGTTTTTTTTTTTTTTTTTTAAGGACTCTCCATACTGTTCTCCATACTGACTGTATCAATGTACATTCCCACCAACAGTGCAGGAGGGTTCCCTTTCCTCCACATCCCCTCCAGCATTTATTGTTTGTAACTTTTTGATGATGACCACTCTGACTGGTGTGAGGTGATACCTCATTATAGTTTTGATTTACATGTCTCTAATAATGAGTGATGTTGAGCATCTTTCATCTGTTTATTAGCCTTCTGTGTCTTCTTTGCATAAATGTCTATTTAGATACTTTGCCAAGTCTTTGATTGAGTTTTCTGTTTTTCTGGTGTTGAGCTTCATGAGCTGCTTGTATCTTTTGAAGATTACTTCTTTGTCAGCTGTTTAATTTCCTGTTATTTTCTCCCGTTCTGAGGGTTGTATTTTCACCTTGTTTATCATTTCCTTTACTGTGCTAAAGCTTTTAAGTTTGGTTAGATCCCACTGTTTATTTTTATTTCCATTACTCTAGGTGGTGTGTCATAGAGAATCTTGCTGTGATTTATGTCATAGAATATTCTGCCTGTTTTCCTCTAAGAATTTTAGAGTTTCTTGTCTTAGAGTTTCAATTCTCTGTTAAAAACTTGTAACTCCTTTCCCTGTGCATCCAATCTTGCCCTGAGTTTTTTGATCCGGTTTATGATCCCTACCCTGAATGCTTTCTCAAGTAGAGTGCCTACCTCCACTTCACTTAGTGCTTCTTGTGGGGTTTTACCTTGCTCCTTTGTTTTGAACATATTCCTCTGTTTCCCCATTTTATCTAATTTGCATTTTTAATCCTATGTGCTGAGTGGGTTGATTACATCTACCAATCTTGGAAGAATGGCCTTTTGTAGGAGACGTCCCATGCATCTCTGCGGTGCACTCCCCTCTGGTCACCAGAGCTATATGCTCTAGGGATGCCCCATATGTGAGGCATAGTCTCATAGGGCTAGTTAGCCTCCGGTCTGACTGCTTGCCAGGCGCTGCTTTGGGTGGAGTCTGCCAGTCACTTATGAGTGCGGTGGGGCCATGGTACTGCTGGCTCTGTGTCCCTGAGGGATTTCTGAGCCTGTTTCTCTTGTGAATAGGTGGAAGCTTGGGAATCCCAGATCTAGCATAGGCCTATTGTTTCATAGGGCTAGCTACGGGGTCCTAGGTATCCCAAACCTTTGCTTGTCCCGCTGGTGAGTGTGGCTGTTTCTGGAGGCAGCTGGCTGAGAGGCCAAGGTATCGTGAGGCTGGTTTGTCCTGCCGTTGACTGAGTTTGGGGTCCAGGGTGTCCTGGGGCTAGTGCCAGCTCACTAGTGTGTAGAGATCTGTTTCTGTTCCTGGGTCTCTAGCTGCAGGGCCCTGGGGTCCCAGAGCTGGTCACAGTTCACTGTTGGGTGGGGACAGTTCCTAACATGGCTGGCGGTGGGGTCCTAGAAGTCCCATAGCGGGTGTCCACACACTGTTATGTGGGGCCAGATTCCAGAGCTGCTGGCTGAGAGCTCCAAAGTGTCCCAGACCTGGTGTCTACTTTCTGGTACACTTTGCTGGAACTCAGTGGCTCCTGGTGCTGGTGTGGCCCTGCTGGTGGGTGGCCTTTTTCTGGGTATGGCAGACTGAAAGGCGGGAGTTACTGTGGTTGCTGTTGTCTGCCTGCTGGTGGGTGGAGCTGGTTCTTGGGTTCTCTGGCTTCAGGGCCCTGGAGTGGTCCAGGAGTTGGTGTTTTGGGCCACTTTTGGTTGGGGCTGTGGTCCAGGGTGTACTAGGGCTGTTGCCTACCCACTGATGGGCAAAACTGGTCCTGGGGCTAGTGATGACCTGCTGTGGGCAGGAACTAGGTCCCGGGGTCTCTGACTGCAGGACCCTGGAGTCTTGGCTTAATGCCTTCTTACTGGTGTATAGGGCCAGTGTGGTATGTCAGGGCCTCTGATTGCCAGGTCCAGCTCCAGGGACTCTTAAGGCAGCAGGCTTGCTTGTGGGTGGGGCTGTGTCTCTGCCTGGCTAGTAGCTTGGCCTGCCCTAGTATTACTGCCTACAGGCTGACTGGTAGGTCTGAGCACAGGTGCTAATAAGCTAAGGGAGGATTCCAAAATGGCACTTGTTAGCACCAGTGACCATGTGGTAGAAGGAGCTCTGCAAAATGGCTGCTTCCAGTGTGTATGTCCCCAGGGTGAGTCCAACTGCCTCTTGCCTCTCTGGGAGGCTCTCCAAGATCGGCAGCTGCCTCTGGCCCAGGCTCCTTTCAAATTATTGCTTCAGCCTTGGGTCCTGGAGCATGTGAGATGTTGTATGTCCCCTTTAAGAGCGGTGTCTATTTCCTACGGCCCTCTGGCCCTCCCAAAAGTAAGTCGTGCTGACCATCAAAGCCCAATATTCTGGGAGATCATCTTCATATGAATAAATATAATTCCATCAGCAAAAGTATACAAAGTAGAACTATACAGAATAAGCATGAAACTTACAAATTTAACACTGAAAAAGTAAGAAATTAAACAGATACATTTAATAATTTCACTCATATAGCTGTAAATAGCTGTCATCACTAACTCATATCATTTAAAGATATATATACAATACAAAACTTTGAGGAAAAGGGAAGAAAGGATGGCACAAAATTAAGAGTGTGGATATTCTCCTTGAAGAAGGAATGGGGCTAATATAAGACAGGGAAACTTCAGAAGTCTTAGGGAAAGCCAACACTATCCTCTTCTGTGACTTGGGGGTATATAATTGATAATCAATTATTACACTCCACGTATATATTGCAACTTCTTCTCTGTCCATGTTACATTTCAGTATAATTGGAGAAAAAGATAATGCTAAGGGAAATAACATCCCAGTATAAGCACATTGTAATTATGTTCTAACCAGAAGTAGAACCAATGTTACTTTCTTTGTTTGTAACATATAGATTAGTAATTTTATATCATTTATATTAATAGCTTTGTTTTCAAGAACTCATAGCTGTTTGCTAAAAATAAGAAAGTGATGCTTATGTAATTATAATATCAATCTCAATTTTTAATAAATATTCCATATTTGGGTAGTACATTTTAACTCAGAATTTAATTGTGAATTTGTGCTGAAACCCACAGAGGTGTTGTATTTGGTTGCAATTTTCAGAGACTTCTCCGTTCCCATCCACTTCCTCTCAGAGGTGGAGCACCAAGAACCTGTGAAAAAGAAATGAAGGCCAAAAATACAGAGTATGTTAATTTTATATCCTGCAACTTTACTATATTCATTGATTTGCTCTAGTAATTTTCTGATAGAGTCTTTAGGGTTTTCTATGTAGAGGATCATGTCATCTGCAAACAGTGAGAGTTTCACTTCTTTTCCTATCTGGATTCCTTTTATTTCTTTTTCTGCTCTGATTGCTGTGGCCAAAACTTCCAAAACTATGTTGGATAGTAGTGGTGAGAGTGGGCACCCTTGTCTTCTTCCTGATTTTAGGGGAAATGCTTTCAATGTTTCACCATTGAGGATAATGTTTGCTGTGGGTTTGTCATATATAGGTTTTATTATGTTGAGGTATGTTCCTTCTATTCTTGCTTTCTGGAGAGTTTTTATCATAAATGGATGTTGAATTTTGTCACAGGCTTCCTGTGCCTGCATTGCAACATACCTATTTGACCAGCCGAGGGCAGTATCATTTAAGGCTGTTTGTTGGGAAGGGCCAGATGCCTTGCCTTCGGAGTTCTTCCTGTTCTTTGTCATTAGCGTATTAACCCCTGAGACTGAGGGGCTTATTTGAGCCAATATGGTGGTGATGGTGATGGTGCTGGTGGTTGGATGGGCTGCATCTCCCTTGCCCGTTTGGCACTTCTATCTTAACACCTACCTTCACCCCTGCTCCCCGCAGCAGCAGCTCTTTTCTTCCTCTTTCTCCTCAGACAGAAACTGAGACCATTGATGTGCTAGACTGGGTGAGCTCCCACCTTCCACTGGCACAGAAGCGGTAGGTGGGCGTGCACAACACTTCAAGCCCTTCCCTTGTTCTTTGTAGGGAGCAAAACTGGAAGAATTTTCCTGAAATGATAGCCTCCACCCCACAGTGAGTGCGCCTCCTTTTGTTTCTAGTCTTGTGGTCCAAGTGAAGGCTCCACTCTGGATTGTGGCATTGATAAGGCCAATAGGAAGAATGCCATTTTTTTCAAATCTCTTTGATTGATGAAATGAAACAAAATCATTCTCTGGGGCCACATCTCTGCCTAAGAAGAAAATAACATTTCCTATTAAAAATACTGTTCCATCTTCTAACCCTGTTGTTTAAAATTCCAGCTATCATACTTCACCTCCCTTTTTAAGGATGGGCCTGAAGCAAACATTGAGTAAACATTTATGTCGAGACTTTACTTTAAATGACTGAGTATGTAGAGGGTCTTCTCAGATTCTTCTTATGGATTTTTCATCTCTTTAAATGACATTTGCTTTATTGCTAATTCTAGGACACCGTCAGAAGATGTTTTGAAAAAAAATGTTTGCCCATAATTCTAGGACCCAAACGCCTCAACAGATCTTTCCCACATGGTTCCTGCCCCAGAATCAGACATACAAAATATTAGGGCTAGATAATCTGATGCAGAAATCTAATGGGTCTCCTCCTGAGAGGTGTACAAATGAGGAATCTGAGAGTAGAGGGACAGTGTCATGTCAAGGCCAGAAGACAATTCAACCATACCCCTTCAGTTCCCACTTTGTCATTAGTTAGAACAGAAGCACCTCCATCTCTTCACAATCAGATCTCTTGTGGATGTATGTTGAAGTTGGTGCAGCTATTTCCCAAACTCGCGACCACTTGAAACAATGAAATCTGGCCCATTTACTGTCAGTTATAGTTAGAGCCTTGTTCACTCACTTGGGCATCCCAGGTGAAGCACTCCCCTTCACTGCATCCACAGAATCTCTAGTGTTTCGTGGTCACTGTGGATTGTTAACCTAACAGGCCTAACACAAGGCAGAGTAAGGTAGGGCAAGCACTTGATGAGGAATCAGGAGACCTACCTCTCTCCTAACCTGCTGAAAAGCACTTCCACTTTCTGAACGTCCGTTTCTCCATCTGGGAAAAGAGGAAGGTGACCTAGAACAGTGGCTCTCAACCTGGGTTCCAAGAATGTCCTGAAATCGTGTGCAAAGTTGTGGGGGTCAATGTATGCAGTCTTCTTGGAGGGTGTAAAGAGCTTTCATTAGATTCTCAAAGGAGTCCTATCATTGACTGAATTGTGTTGCCCCCAAATTCCTATCTTAAAGCCCTGACCCTCAATGTGACTAAATTTGGAGATGGAGAGTTTAGAGAGGTAATTAGGGTTAGTTACGGGACCTGGTAAAGAATCTGCCTGCAATGTAGAAGACCCCAGTTAGATTCCTGGGTCGGGAAGTTCCCCTGGAGGAGGGATAGGCTACCTACCCTAGTATTCTTGGACTTCCATTGTGTCTAGATGGTAAAGAATCTGCCTGCAATGCGGGACACCTGGGTTCGACCCCTGTGATGGGAAGATCCCCTGGAGGAGGGCATGGCAACCCACACCAGTATTCTTGCCTGGAGAATTCCCATGGACAGAGCAGCCTGGTGGGCCATCGTTCATGGGGTGCCAAGTGTCACACATGACTGGGCAACCAAGCACAGCACACACAGAGGTTGTAAGAGTGGAGTCCTAATCCCATAGGATCTGATATCCTTATAAGAGGAAGAGATACCAGAGATCTCTCTCTCTCTCTCTCTCTCTCTCTCTCTCTTTCTCCATACATACCCACAGGAAATGTTATGTGAAGAAACAGAGAGAAGGTGGTGAACTACAATACAAGAGGAGTGCTTTCACCATGAGTTGAACTACCTGGAACCTTGATCTTGGACTTCTAGTATCCCAAACTGTGAGAAAATAATTTTCTTTGTTTAAGCCATCCAGCCTGTGGTATTTGGTTTTGGCAGCTTGAACAGACTAACACAAGTTCCATCAGCCAAGAAAGATCCAGAGCCATTGGACCTACTGGTTGCCTGAAACCTATTCTGTACATTGATGTTTTAATGCCGCATTTTTAGATACTTTCAGATTTCATGAGATCTTGCTTAGAACAGTGCAGTATATTATTTTTATTGCAACATACTTCTTTTTCTAACAGCTGCATAACACAGATTTGTAACCCCGGGACCAGAGTTTAAATCCTGATTCCACCACCTACTAGCTGTTTGACTTTGGACAAGTTATCACGGGCTTGTGTCTCGTATATGAAATAGGGATAAGATTAGTGTCTACTTCACATGGCTGTTGTGAGAATCAAATGACATAATGTATGTAGAGGGCTTGGAACATAGTAAATTTTCAACAGATGTTAGTAGCTTTTGTGATGAAAATATAAGTATCTATCAGGGATTTTTGGCCTTATAAACAACACTGCTGTGAGCAAACTTCTTTATACACAGAGAAGTTTTTTTCTTTTAAATGATTTCCTCAGGCTCAATTCCTGAGCGTCCTACAAATGAGTCAATCCCTTATCATTTAGATGTTCCTATCGTGTTCTTCTTGAAGCATATCATTTACAATTATTTGGCAAATCTCTTAGAAATACACAAAAAATTTAAAAAAATTATAACAGTTCCAGGAGTTCTTTCTATTTAGTAGAATTTTATTAGTCCCTTTCAACTCAGAATTATCAGTGTTGCTAGCTTTGCACCACATGCAAGTCTTTGGTGGGGCAACATTTATAAAGAGTGCTTCACTGTTGGGTCCAGGATTTCCTTCCAAACTACTGAGACCCCCATCTGCACCCTGTCAGTGGAGATGCTTTCTAAGAGGGTTTCATGTACGTATAAGTAATGAAAACTACATCATAAACTGGCAGATCACTAACAGCTGGCACTGTCAAAACTATGCTCATTTTAGAAACATGAAAATGTAAACAAAACAAACAAACAAAAGGCCTGTCTTAGAATCAATGAAATATGCTCACTCACCACTACTATGAATCCCATCTTCTTCAGATAATTTTCTTAATCTACATTTCCCAACACCCATTGCAAGCCTGTGATGTGGTTCTCACCTTTAAGGTATTTCTGCAGAAGGCTTTGATTTGCAAGTAACATGAAGACACTGCTGGGCAGAGGTCATGGTTTCCCTGGCATGGATGGCAATAGAGGCAGTGTTTCTGAGGTTAGTCAGACCAATTAAGCAGCAATGTTTCTGAGAGTTTTGCCTAGAGCTTCTTCTATAGCCCTTCTAACAATTCTGCGAGGGATAAATTCCTTTCTGTCCCAACTAGTTAGAGTTGCCCCCATGAGATCTTTTCTTTCCTTCTTCCTTGTTAACAAACTCTGATTTTGTTGGGAGCAGCAATATGTGCAGGCTAAAAAGCTACATTTCCCAGGCTTCCTCAGAGAGGTATAAGCACACGACTAAATTCTGGCCAGTGAGACATAATTAGAAGTGAGTACATAGAGCTTTGGGGTAGAGTCCTCAGAAAGCAATGTGACCTCAGTATGTCCCACATCTTGAGTGGTATATGTCAGCTCCTTAAAGCTAGAGTTTTTACTATTATTATTGTTGTTGTTGTTGTTAAATGTAAGTAGAGGACACAGATTCATTTTGCAAAATAAAAATCACAGCAGGAAGTACATTTGAATTACTATAAGGAAACAAAATATGAACTTGTCAGGAAGCATTTAACAGGAGGCTTCCTGTGTGCTGTTTTGGATCTGGAAGCCTCTGGTCCTAATAAGGACCTGAATATTCAGGGATTAAGAGGAAAGGCACACCTTTCCAGGGGTGAGGAATCCAGGCACGTCCTTCATCAGTTTTTCAATACGGGATAAGTACCGTCTTCCTTTTTATGAACCATATGGTAAAAGTGATTGTTTACGACTCTCTCTCTTTGATAAGGATCGACTTATGTTTTGTAAGTCTGGAATTTTAATCTTTATCTTTGCTGAGAATAACTACCTTGTAAGACAGTATATATGCCCACACCATGTTGATTAAAACACCTTTGCTAAAGATCACCAGCCCAGGTGGGATGCATGAGACAAGTGCTCGGGCCTGGTGCACTGGGAAGACCCAGAGGAATCGGGTGGAGAGGGAGGTGGGAGGGGGGATCGGGATGGGGAATACGTGTAACTCCATGGCTGATTCATGTCAATGTATGACAAAACCCACTGAAATGTTGTGAAGTAATTAGCCTCCAACTAATTAAAAAAACAAATAAAAAATAAAAAATAAAACACCTTTGCTCCATCAGAGCTTGGGTCCCCGAGTCTTTCTTTCTTCCTTTCTTTCTTGGTCTTCCTCTCTTTCTCTTTATCTCTCTATTTCTGGCTGATTCCCTGAAACGCGAGAGCCAGCTGCGTAACCCAGGGACTATTAGCCTCTTTCCTTCTTTCATTTTCTCATCGTCGACTGCAGACCACCAGGTTCCGGTCCATTAAAGGACCAACATGAACTCCTATTGTATACTGATAACTCCCCCAGGGTGGAGAATGCTCTGTACACAGGTTCATTTTACCTGAACCCCATTAGCATGCATAAAGGGTCACTAGGTACAAACTGGCCAGATGCTTCTGCAGATAAGTTAGTGCAGGGAATAGCTGACAAGCCAGAACCAGAATCTATGGCTTTGGCTTTATTTCAGGTAAAATTTGTATTACATGACCAAATATTTGGATTTTATTTTGTATCTGCAAGGTTTCCCACCGAAGAATAATATCTATCTTATGGAAAGCTCGTACTCTTAACAAATTCTAGTTTTCTTCTTGCCCTATATTCCTTTTCTTACCATCAGAAGTTGACTTTATTTTCATGATGGTCTCATTTCACAGTGTTTTAAATTGGAATGATCCTAGATCATGAAGCTTTAAATTATTATTATAAATCTCTTTGCAGATTGAGTGCTCTTTGTTCAACATCTGTTTTGATGTACCACTGCCAACTCCACACTGGATATATCATTCTTTGAAAGTATACTCTGCTGAAACTAGCAATGAAATCAGAGTATCATCTTTCCTACCTAAAGGTACCTAAACGCTGATACAAATATATTTTATGGCAAAGAAACATGAATGGGAGAGCTGAATCAGTTGACCCATCTCCTTTTGTTCTTTACCTTCTCTTCCTCTCTGCTGCCTTGAAGACAGATGTGAAAGATGAAGCTCAGGCAGCCATCTTGTGAAGGCTAAATAAATGATCATTCTCACATTGAGCAGAAATACAAAAGGAGTCTGAATTTCTGAAAACATCATGAAGTACTATTTCAGCCTTTGACTGCCCATCTTCAGGCTTTTCCTTAAATAGAAAAAAATTTTTTACTTAATTTGTTTAAGCTACTGTTTTTGGAGTCCCTGTTACTGGAGCTTAATTCAGATTCTAATTGATTTAGAATTTGGCACCTCAAAGTGCAAGCTGTAAGTTACAGAATCTAAAGTTTTAGAATTGGCTGAATAGGAAGGATTGGACTTGGAGCCATAATGGTAAAGCTATGGCAGGTTGAAAAGTTGTTACTCTTAGGTATGTGGTGATGAAACATTTGGTCAAACAGTTGTATGTGCTTCTTCAGAAAGTGAGTTCTGTGCCAACCAAAACTGTAGTTTAGGGCAGTTAGGTTAGTTTTAAGTTCGTATGTGCATTTTACTCTTTCTACATAGAAAGTCTTATCATGCAAGAGAATACAGGAAGAGAGGCAGAGACAGAGAGTGATGAAAGGAAGATAACCTCACCCACACAACCGTCCAATACTGCACTTGCACAGACGTCTCAGATCCTGGGCCCCACTTCCACAAGACTGGAAACATTCCCAGATGAGCAAAAGCTGATGGAGTTCTTTACCACTAGACCTGCTCCACAAGATAGGCTAAAGGAAGTCCTTCCAACTGATACAAAGGGAAGGTAAACAGCACTCTGAAGCCATGTCAAAATATAAGGTTCTCTGGTAAAGACAAATACATGGACCAAACACTATGAGAGTTTTGGTGAATAGAATTAAATAAGAAAGACATAAAAATAATCATAAACCTATATTAACGGGTATACAATATATAAAGATGTATGTTATTAATACCATAAAAAGGGAGCGAGGTGGGAAAGAATTCAGTTTTTATATGTAACTGCAGCTGATTTCAGCCATTTAAAATAGTGTATAACTTAAAGAGGTTTTATATAACTCCAAAGGTAACCACAGGGAAAATATCTGTAGAATATATAAAAAAGGAAATAACAAGGGGGTTAATACATATCACTACAAAAAAGAAAATCAACGAAATTGGAGGGAAAGCAATAAGAGATGAAAGGAGGGACAGAAAAAGCTACAAGACATATGGAAAATAATTAACAAACTGGTAGTAAAGTCCATCCTATCAATAATTACCTGAAATGTAAATGGATTAAACTTCCCAAGATACATAGATTTGCTGAATGATTAGGGAAAAAACAGAATCCATATACACTGTCTACAGGAGATTCGCTTTAGGTCTAAGAACACACAGAGGCTGAAAATTAAAGAATGGAAATAGATTTTCCATGCAAAATGAGAGCAGGAATGGCTATACTAATATCAGATAAGATGGATTTTAAATAAAAAACAGTAATAAGTGACAAAGGACATTATATAATGCTAAAAGGGTCAATTCATCAACATAATATAACAATTACACAAATTTAGGCACCTAACCTCAGAGCTCTTAACTATAGAAAGCAAATGTTGACATATTTGAAGGGAGAAATATATTGCCACACAATAACAGTAAGACACTTTGATATCCCACTTTCAATAATGGATAAAAACAACCAAACAGTAGATCAACAAGCAAATAGAGGACCTAACAAGGCTACAGACCAATTGAACTTAACAACATATGCAGAACAATCCATCCAACAACAGTGAAATACACATCCCCCTGTATAAATGGAACATTCTCCAGCATAAACTACATGTTAAACCACAGAACAAGCCTTAGCAACTTCAAGAAAACTGAAACTACACACAGTATCTTTTCGGATCACAGTAAATGAAACCAGAAAGCAACAGCACAAGGAAGATGGGAAAATCCACAAATGTATGAAAGTTTAACAACATATACTTAAGCAATCAATGGGTCAGAAAAGAAGGCACAGGGGAAATTAGAAAACATCTTGAGACAGAAAAAATGAGAACACAACATGAAAAAATTTATGGGGTACAATGAAAGCAATGCTGGGAGTTTATAACTATAAATGCATACCTTAAAAAGGAAGAAAGATCACAAATCAACTATATAATTTTACACCTCAAGGAGCTAGAAAAAGAACAAACGAAAACCAAAGCCAGCAGAGGAAGAAAATAATAAAGATTAAAGCAGAGAGAAAAAAAATAACAGAAAAGACAACAGAAAAAAAAATCAACATAAGTGTATTTGCTTTTTAAAAGATCAAGAAAACTGACAAATACTTAGATAGATTAAGAGAAAAAGATGAAAATAACTAAAATCAGAAATAAAAGATGGGATATTACAATCAATGCCCCAGAAACAAACAGGATTATAAGAGGACATTATGAACCATTGTTTGTAAAGTAACTGGACAACCTAGAAGAAGTGAATCAATTCCTAGAAACACACAATCTACCAGAACTGAATCAAGGAGAAATAGAAAACCTGATAGACCAATAATGAGATTGAGTCAGTAATCACTAACTCCCCCCCCCACACACAGAAAAAAAACAGGAACAGATAGTTTCAATGGAGAACTCCACCAAACATTTAAGTAATTAATACCAATCTTTCTCAAATCATTCCAAAAATGTTGAAGAAAAGGTAACACTTTCAAACTCATTTCACCCTGATATTAAAGGCACCAAAAGAAAAGAATATTACAGGCCAGTTTCCCAGATGAATGCAGACGCAAAACTCCTCAACAAAATACTAGCAAAACGAACTCAACAGCACATTAGAAGGACTGTGTGATACAGTCAAATGGGGATTATCCCTTGGATGCAAGGACAGTTTAACATACAATTAACTAACAAAATTAATCAATGCAATAAAACACATTAACATGAATGAAGGACAAAAATCACATCATCATCTCTATAGAGGCATAAAAATTGAACACTCTTTCATGATAAAAACACTCAAAGAACTAGGAGTAGAAAGAAATTATCTCAACACAATAAAAGCCATATAAGTAAAGACCACAATGAACATCATACTCAGTGGTGAAAAACTGAAGTCTCTTCTTCTAAGGTAAGGAACAAGACAAGGAAGCCCACTCTCACCACTTCTATTCAACATACTGGAAGTCATAGCCAGAGCACTTAAGAAAGGAGAAGAAATTAAAGGCATCCAAATCAGAAAGAAATAAAATTATCTCTGTTTGCAGATAGCATGATTTTGTACATGGAAAACCCAAAAGATTACACACACGCACTCACACACTCATACACACACATACAACAGGTAGAACTAATAAACAAATTCAACAAAGTTTCAGGACACAAGAAACAAAATTAGTTTTATCAATACACACTAACAAAGAACAATTTGAAAAGAAAATTAAGAGAACAATTCCATTGACATTAGCATCAAAAAAGAATAAAATACTGAGGAATAAACTCAAGCAAGGAGTCAAAAGACTTGTACACTACAAACTACAAATCATTGCTGAAAGAAATTAAAAAGAAATACAAATAAATGGAAACACAAATAAATGGAAAGACATCTGTCTACACAGACTGGAATACTAAATATTGTTAAGAGGTCCACGCCATCTGAGATGGTTAATTTTATGTGTCAGCTTGACTGGTCCACAGAGTGCCTAGATATTTAGTCAAACATTATTCTGGGTGTTTCTGTAGGGTGCTTTTCCATGAGATTAACATTTAAGTCAGTCAACTGGATAAAACAGATTTCCACAGGATAATGTGGGTGGGCTTTACCTAATCAGTTGGTAGTCTCAATAAAGCAAAAAAGGCAAACTTTCCTCATGTAAGAGAATTCCTCTTACGTGAAAGCCTTTGGACTGGGACATCAGCTTCTTTTACTGCCTAGAGACCCAAACTGAAATATCAGCTCTATTGGTTTGGTTCTTAGGCCTTCTAACCTGGACTAGAGCTAAACCACTGGCTCTTCTGGGTCTCTAGCTAGCCAACTCACCCTCTAGATCTTGGGACTTTACCAGCCTCTATAACTGAATGAGTCAATTCTTTTTCACACAAACACACACACACACACACACACACACTCCATTGGACCTGTTCTTCCAACATACTACCCAGACCGATCGACACACTGCAAACTCTATCAAAATCTCAGTGGCATGTTTTACAGAAAAAGAAAACTTCATCCTAAAATTTAAATAGAATCTAAAGAGATCTTTAATAGGCAAAGCAATTTGGAAAAAGAAAAAAAGTAGAGAACTCACGCTTCCTGATTTCAATATATTACAAAGCTACAGTAATCAAAACTGTGTGGTACTGCCATATTAACAAATAGACCAATGGACTAAAATAGACATCTTAGAAATACACCCTCACTTATAGAGGATGTGACAGACAGCAGACTTGCTGGAAGAGAATAAAAGGAGCTTTTTTTTTTTTTTTTTTAGTTTTAAGATATTTGGATCAAAGCAAGGGCTCTGGAGTCAGATTGCTTGGTTTTAATGCTACCACTGATCCACACAAGTCAAACGACCTTGGCTCAGTGACTGAACCTCTCAGTACCTGTTTCCTCACCTGTAAGAGGCTGGCAATCACTGGTACTATAGTCCTAGGAATATCACAAGGAACCATTGAGTGCCAGGCACAGGGTCCCTGCTGTATAAGTTGCTTTTAAGAGATTCTGCCAAATTACCTCCCAAATAGATTTCTTGCACCACCGCCACAGGGGTTTGCTCCTAACTTCTCCCACTCTCAGAATGGTTAACCTCTAGGAAGGTTGTCTTCCTAGTGTGTGAAACCTGATTAGTTGTTTTAGTTTACATCTCAAGAATCAGCAGTCATGAGCACCTTTGCGACTGTAACTGGACACTAAGATTCTCTCTTCTTTCAATTGCCTCAGATCGGAGAAAGAGCTGAGGGAGCAAGGTCAACCCCAGTCTGTCCCCCAAATCTGCCTGCCAAGAACATTTGATGGAGCAGTTGAGGCACAGATGTTACAGGACAAAACTACAATCCCTTTGTCCTCTGGCCACTTAGGGAGAAGTACGCCGACCACTCACCACTGAGTGCGGGATTCCTCTGCCCACTCTCCCATTGGGTCATAAGACTTGTGGTGGAAGGGAGGCTGGCAAATGCTTTCAGCATGTGCTAGGCCCCCAGCGCCTCCATCCTGATGTTTCATCCTCAGCTCCCAGGAGACCAGCGCCCTCAGTACCCTCCTGCCTCCCGCTCCACCCATTTTGTACACAGTCGGGGCTCAGGGCTGTGACTCTAACCAGAAAGCAGAGGTGGGACAGGAGGAGGTGGGAAGAGAGGCTTGACAGACGTATACTCGCAGCTTCACCTTCACCCACCAACTCCAAACTGCCGGGATGGTCCTTGGGCTTGGCAGCAAGCCAGAGGAGGCTGCCGACTCCATTGGTTACACCTCGAGGGGACGGCCAAACAAGGCACGTGCTGGTTGGCAGGAACCGGACCAATGAGGAGGCAGCAGCTCTGGCACGCTGAAAGTCTCGCGTTATTTGCGGCCATCTCCTGCGTGTGGTGCTGCTGGTGCTTGACGGCGAGCTCCAGTCGACGCCCGCCTCACCTGCCGTGACCACCACCGCCGCCGCCACCGCGACCCGGTTGATAAATCGTCGCAGCCCCGGGTCCGGCGGCCACCCAGATCGCGACATGAGCTCCCCAGATGATGAGGTGTCTGTTTCGGGAGCGGGTTTCAGCTCAGAGTATGGGGAGCAGACCAGTGGCCTTGAGGCCGGCTCCGACGGCCCGCAGGGACCCAGCCTTAGCCCCGAGGCTGGGGCACTGCGAAGCTGTGAGGGTGAGGGCGGAGATGGCTTCCCAGACCCTGAGGGCTTCGAGTCAGAGCGGGAGCTGCTGGAAGCGGGAGGGCCAGGGCTGTGGGGCTGCGAAGGCCGGCCTGGGTCCCCGGCCGACGATCAGGGGGACGCTCTGCAGCTGGCTGACGAGTCAGTGGCGGCCATCCTGCAGCAGCTGGCCGACCTGAATGTGCTGGGCACCTGCGGTTACCTGTCCCAGGAGAGCTACGCGGTCGGCGAAGTGTCTGCTTTGCGGGACCTCGAGGCCCGTCCCCGCAGTCGAGGCAGTGCCACCCAGAGGTGTGGGGAAGCGGCACAGGCTGAGGCCGGCCCTCTCCACGTCAGCGGGAACCCTAAGAGAGGCACTAGAAGTAGGTTGAACGTGGCTGTGGATCACCAGTGGCCCCCCTCAGAAAGCCAATCTGGGCTGCTGTCCGACCCCAAGTCCTCTGATGAGTTCAGTGAGATAGAGTGGATGAGGGTGAGCATTTATCCCAAAGACGGAGGCCAGGCCACGCTCAACAGCCCTGAGGATCCTGGGAACACACCCAGACGCTTGTATGTCCAAGGCAGGGAGAATCTCCTTAACGTGCCAGGCACTTGCCAGTCCTCGGCTCCACAAGGATTAATTTCGGTTGTGGAAAGGGAGTGCAGGCAGGGCGATGCAGAGCAGGAGGACATCTCTCCCCCTAAGAAAATGCAGAGTGTGCTCTGGGGGACGGGGGGCAGCCTGCCCAGCTACCCGGGAGTGGCAGTAGTATCAGCTACTGCAGCTGCCTGTACAGGCAGCAGGCAGCGGCCCACTCCTAGGAGGAAGGGGGTCCAGGAGAAGAAATCCCTTGAGGGCATCTCCAAACCTGCCATGGGGAGAAATTTCCCTTCCTGGGGGCAGAGAATCTCGGCCACTCCCCTGGAACCGGCCACCTTTCCCCCAATCTCTGGCATCCCACTACTCGGGAGGTCCAAGAAGTATGCCTTGGTCCCTTGGGGAGCTGAAGAGTCCGAGCACACCGGCGCTGGGAAGAAACCCGTGGCTAGGCGGGCCCGGGGGTCGGTGGCAGCAATGGCGGTGTCAGGAGAAGACAACGACCCAAATAGAGACCCATTCCCAAAGGGCCAAGTGAGTAGGCCAGACCCCTCCTCTCTCCCCACTCTTCCCCCTCCCACCCTCCCCAACACACAGGTCTTCACCCGGTGCTCCTTCTCTCCATCCCTCAGGGGTCGTCATTGGGTGGCCCTCGGTCACTGGATAATTAGGATGCCAGATTGGGGTCCTTTCACTAAGGACAAAAGTTAAGGTAGCACTTTGGGTGTGCTGAGCTCGGTTCTCCACCTTTGTCCTGTTTCCAGCCTCCTCCACGAGGCTGGGGCTGGAGTGGAAGGGAGAGCTGGTAGCTGAATTGATTTGAGGGGACCCCTTCAAAGCTTCACAGAGCTTCGGTGTTTAGATGCATCACTTTCTTGAATCCTACTTCCTAGCTCTTCCCCAAACCTTCCTTGCAGGGGCCCCAGGCTTTCTCAGTGCCACACTGCTGTCCCCAGCTCAGTTATGCCTACAGGCCTGGGGCTGACTGACAGAGAATGTGCTAAAGAGATCAGCCTTTCAATACTCTTTCTGATTCCCTACCTCAGCTCTGTCTTGAATCACATGAGCTCTCACAAACACAGACATATAAATGCACTGGTACACACACACACACACACACACACACATCCTTACTCCAGATCAGTGAGAAATCTTGTTTTTAGCTTACCACTGACAGGCCATGGCCATCTTCTCCATCGGTGCATCATGGAGAACCTGGCAGGGCCAACCTCAACATCAGAGGCACACAGGATTCAAGAAACTCAGAGCCCGTGGCCATGAACAAGGGAGAAGTCATGCCCAGAGGGCCTGGCCCCTCAGGTGAGTGTCCTGGGTTTTGATATGGGGGAGGAGGCCAGGGGTGAGGGCAGAAACCTCTGTATCTGACTCACTCTCTCATCTGGGGGCTCAGCCTTGCTCCCAGTCCACTTCTCCCATGAGAAACAGGGTGTCACCAGGGCTCGACCTGGCCCCATCACCTTCTGTGTGGAATTTGTTTAGCAGGGGTGATTGGTGGCAGTGCCCCAACAGCTACTCTGGGCGTAGACCTGCAGGCTAATAGCCTTTTCTGTGAAGTGCTGTTCGCCCACATTTGCTCTCCCAGGTGCTGGCTGTGGCTGCCACTCTGGGAGGCTCGAATGCAGAGCCTCCATCATGGTGAAATGGCTGCCCTAAGGAATACAGGGGCAGGCCCAGAGAGAAGGTTTGCACTGCCTCCCAGGCAGAGCAGGGGAGACGTGATGCTAGCAGAGGATGGTACTGCCTCACCTCACGTTAGAGCCTGCTTGGCAGTTTCCACCTCACTGGGAACCTGGGAAGCTGGATTGTGTGTCCTTTCCCTGTCAGGTGACCAGAAACCAACTGACCATGGCCCAAGACCGAAAAGGCAGCAGCAGCCACGCAGAAGGCAGGGCTGTCCTCGGGTAATGTTTCTTCTGGCTCCTATGAATGCACACCCAAACACCTTGGTGGGATCTGAGTCCAAGTGCAACTGACTTGTGTGTGCCCCCCCCCGCCCCATCCCATCCCGTACCCCAGGGAGGGAGCCCACCTCCATTCCACTGAGGAATGTCTTTCTCTTACCAGTCTAGACACCTGGTTTGGGATGAGGACCCAGGGAAGAGGAGAGGAGGAGGAGAGGGGAGGCAGGTGTATACTAACCATTTCTGTTCCTCCTTTGTCTGCTGGCCTAGTGTCTGGTGCTACAGAGAGAAATAGACGACCTTAAGGAGCAACTTGGTATGAGGAACCAGGGACAGAGAGCAGCGGGTTCTTAGTGCAGAAGCGGGGTGGGCCCTTGGAGTGAGGTGGGCTGCAGGTGCAGGGGGCCTTGTAGCGATCAGCATTCCTGTGGGGAGGAGAACCTATGAAGCCTGTCCCTGGAGCTTGCCGTGCATGTCCAGCTGGGCATGCGGACAAGTAGCAAAGTACTGCGTGGACTGCGTGCATACTCTGCCAGCCAGATGAGTCCTAGAGAGCTCCTTCTGATAGGACTTGTAGAGATGCCCTGTTGATCTGGTGTGGCCCCTAAGGGTCTTGTTGGATTGTTTCCGAGACAATTTTTGAATGGTTTGGGCATGGCCCTGAGCTTGAGAGCTGCTGGTACATTATGTTTCCTTTTAGGAAGTGGCTCCACATTTAATTCCGGTAGTGGGGAGTGATCAGGCCCAGAGCTCTTTGCATCCGGGCTGGGGGTAGGTGGGTTTCAGGTTGCAAGGCTAAGTGGTTCCCCACGGGGACAGGGGGACAGGCTTCTATGTCTTTCTTTCTGGACCACCTGTTCATGCCTTTCCCTGTTGCAGCCTCCATGCGGTACCTGGCTGACAAGTTCCAGATCCGTTGAAGTGAGTGTTACACACTGCATACCCCTTCCCACAACGTTGGCTGTTGAGCAGGGCTGTGGGCTGCCCTGGCTTGAGGCTCTTCCCTGACTCTGCTGTTTTACAGGTTGAGCCCAGTATCTTCCTACAAGAGGAGCAGCTGTTACCTCCGGGGCCGGCGAGCTGCGGCTAAGCTTGTTGCCTCTCGTTCTGCCTCCACCAGGGCATCCTCTGCCCTTGTTTTGCCCCCTCTCTGCCCCAGTTTCACAGCAGTTTTTGATTAAAGGTCTTCTCATATTCTGTGCTCTACCCTGTCTCTGGGAGGTAGGGGTAGGGGGAGTGGGGCAAGGCCTGGTGGGGAGCCACTCCATATCAGAGCCTGTTGCAGAGCAGTACTTCTGGCATCCTGCGGTGGGGATTCCGGGTCAGCCTCTGCTCCCATCCGGGTCAGTCTCTGCTACCATCCAGGCCAGCAGGGAAACGGAGTGCCCCTGGTCTGGGTTCACTGAGGGCCTTGTCTGGCCACATTGACCCATCCTCCCATTCCCTTAAAGGCTTCTTCTAGTTCTTTCAACTCGCTCCTCTGGGATTTGCCGGTTCCCATCCATCGTTGACATTCTGCCTCCCAATTGGAAGGAACTCATGACTCACAGAGCTCCATCCCATCCTGCTTGCCGCACTGGATTCATGTCCTAATTACCCTGACCACTCTATTTTCCACTGGAGTACCCTTGATCCCTCCCCTGAATTGCCATTGGTGACCTTGCGTGCACGTGTAGTTCAGCAGGTGGAAACAGGCACAGGTGCCCTCATCTCTCCCTTCCCAGGCTCTGCCCTCTCATTGGAGTCCCTACTGCTGGTACCATCCCCACCCCCGCCCCACTCCCACCTTGCACTCTGGAACCTGCACACAGTCCTCCTCTCCTCTTTAGCTCTCACCCCTGAGACTCAGGCACCAATAGTTTCGCTTCTCCTTCTTTGCATTCAATGAAGGACTTTGGCATGAAGCCTGGACCCAGTGAGCTGGGGAGCAGGAGGGAAGGTACAGGGAACACAGGAGACAGGCTAGTCTCTGGGCTGGAGGTCAGGAGACGCATCTGTTTGGTGCCAACCTGGGTCAGACTGCACCCTGGCAGCTAGAGATGGATGGTGGTCTTTTGTGTTTTCACATCCTCCCTGCCCTAGCCAGCTGACCACCCTCGCCTCCAGCCTGAGCCTCTCTATACCATGAGTGGAAATGGGCCCATCATGCTCTATCGCAAGTGTGGTTAGTAAGTCTGTTCTTGCAGGGTCCCTGTCAAATACTGTTCCACCAGACCCATGACACAAATCTTCCAACAAATGATATTTCCCAGAGTATCCCAGTTCAGTATCCCAGACTACTTCTTTAGGGCACATGACAATGAGTCTGAACACTGTGTTCAATTTCCCCCTCGCTGGAATTTGGGGAGCACTTCGTTTCCCTCAGCCAGCACTCCAGGACTGTGCCAGCCTGAGACTCAGAGAGACAGATCTGTGTTGGAGTGAACTGAGGGTAGGTTATGCCTGACACCATTCCTGACAGACCAGGGTTTTATTACACAAAAGGGGGTATGAGGGTAGGTAGCACAGAGTTGGTGCCTGGACATCTCTCTGTGTGAATAAAAGTCAGCAAGGACAATGCCCTTGAGGCATAAGGATGTGATTCGGGGAGAAAAGAAAGTAGAGACTGGTCCAGATTCTGTAAGGCATTGAGTGAGCAAGAAGCCAGGGTCGGATCCCCCAATATTCAAGGGGTGTTGTCATGTTCCCAAAATGTAGGACAGGGATGATGCAGGAGTCACCACACCTCAGGACAGGGTGTTGGGACTCTCACAGAGTTGGAGTCGCTGGAGGAGGCTCTGGATCGTACCTTGCCATTCTATGATATCTGCCAACTGCTGAGGGTGTGGATGAATGAAATGGGAAGGGTGGCTCTGGAGAGCACCAGGGATACTGCTGCTCATCTTAGAAATAGGAGACCACCCAACATGAATTAACCGAGGCAGGCACAAGAAGGGTGCCATGAAGAAGTGAATTTAGGAGTGACTGCACCTGCACAATGGGGAGCACTGTGCCCATATTCTCACATTGATTCCCTTCCAGGCCTCTTGGAATGAGGTCAGGTGGACAGTCTACGTGTGGGTTGGAATAGTAGACACCTCAGGGTCAGAAAAGAACATGGGTGGGACTTACTCCTTCCACTCTCAGACTCCTCCCTGGAGCAGGTGGGCTTGATCACTTAGTTTAGAGCTGATCCAGTGGTTATTGCCTGGTGGTGTAGCACTTCTAGCTATTGTCCGAGTGAGTAAATTTGGCAGAGACCGTCCAGCTGAGGTCTCTGGCACTGAGACATGTAGGTAAGTTGTGCCCGGGGAGTCCAGCATCAGCATCAGCCCCACCCTTGGGCAGACAGGGGCCCAGGACTGTGGTCACCAGGGTGAGGAAGTGGAGAAGCTCAGGGAAGTGGAGGTGCAAGGGCATGAACACAACCCCTCATTCACTTTTTACCAGGCTCCCTTCCCTCCTCTGAGCACACAGTTCAGACCAACTACTTCACTATAATGTTGCTGGAAACATAGACATCACAGGCCTTGGCTCAGCCCCAAGCCTTCCACTTCCAGTGGGAAATCTGTGGCAGGGCCTGAGGCATAGGTTAAAGAAATCCATCTGGGCCCCAGGGGGTAGGAGGAATGCAGAAGCCCGGCCTCATTCAGTGCACCCCTGTTGCCTTTCCCCTTCAGCCTTGGAGATCCTTAGGCCCCATCCTGCCTGGTTCTGCTGCCAGTCCAACTCCAGGGAAGATGCTCCCTCCCTATCACACCCCCACCCCACCAGCATCAGCCCAGGTCTACCGCTTTCTCTGGACTATTGAGGGACACTGGCACAAACAAAGAATTTAGAGTAGGTGAGCCTTGAAGTGAGCACTGGCTGCGGTAGGCACAGTAATCATGCCCCAAAATGTCCAAGTCCTAATCCCTGCATTTGGCTTATATGTTCCTTTGCATGATAGCAGTTGGTTAAGCTTGCAGATGCAATAAAGGCTGCTACTCAGCTGACTTAAAGTGGGGACAGTCTCACCTCCAATTGGCAGGTCCGGCCAGGCACTCTGGGCCTGCCAGGGTTGCCAGGTGGGCTGTCCCTGTGTGACCCAGGCAGCAGCGTTTGAGTGACTACAGTGTACTTGTTGTACCTGTGCTTGTGCAATCAATGTTGACATCCTGGTAAGTACTGCTCAGATGCAGATGGAGGACTTTTACAATGAAGATTCACTTTCTTTCAAAAGACTTACCCTTTCTCATTCATAAAACAACCTTTCCAAACATAGAAGAGAAATTGCATTGAATTAAATGTGAGTTAAACAGACAACACATATACACATTATAGAGAGGGTAAGCCTTCAATCTGACGAATAGGTAGGTAACAATCAACCCATTTCACTATACTCAGGTGACATGTACATTGCACATCCAGGAGTCACCTGTATATCCTTTTCCCTCACAAAATCCTCATGGATAAGTCTACCTACTGCCTATTCCATTTACTTGACATTCTTGAGGAGGCCAAACTATATATAGAGAAAACAGATGGGGTGTTGCCTGTGTCTGGGGATTGACAAAGGGGTTAAATGACAAGAAACCAGAAGCAATTTTGCAGGTGATGAAAACAGTTTTTATTTCGATTGTGGTGGTGGTACCATAAGAGTATGTGCTTACAGCGGCCAGAGACCTTGTAAGTAAATTGTATCTCAATAATTCCATATTATTGTGATACTAATATCCTTTTTCAACAGCACAAGAGACAGTTTTGCGCATGGTCATCACTAAATGGTCAATACCAAAATCAAATTGATTACAGTCTTTGTAGCTCAAGGTGGAGAATCTGTATATAGTCAGAAAAAAACAAGACCTGGAGTTGACTGTGGCTCCGATCATCAGATTCACATAGCAAAATTCAGGCTAACCTAAAAATGTGGTGAAAACTTCTAGACCAGTCAGGTACAACCTAAGGCAAATCCACTATGATAATGCAGCAGAGGCGACAAATGGATTCAAGGGATTAGAACTTGTAAACAGTGTGTCTGAAGAATGATGGACTGAGGTCTGTAATACTGTACAGGAGGCTGTGAACAAAACCATCCAAATGAAAAAGAAAAGCAAGAAGGCAAAGTGGTAGGAGACCTTACAAACAGCTAAAGAAAGAAGAGAAGCAAAGATCAAGGGAGAAAGGGACAGGTATATCAAACTAAACAGACATTTCGAAAGAACAACTTGGAGAGACAAGAAGGCCTTCTTCAATGAACAGTGTATAAAACTAGAAGAAAAAACAGAAGAGGAAATTACTAGAGATCTCCTCAAGATAATTGGAGATATCAAGGGAACATTTTTTTCCCAAAGATGGGCACAATAAAGGACAGAAACGGAAGAGAACTAGTGAATGCTGAAGAGATCAAGAAGATATGGAAAGAATATACAGAAGAACTGTACAAAAAACACCTTAATGTACTGGATTACTGTGATGGTGTGGTCACCACCCAGAGCAACCTATTCTGGAGAGTAAAGTCAAGCGGGCCTTAGGAAGCACTGCTCTTAATAAAGCTAGTGGATGTGACAGAATTCCAGTAGAACTTCTCAAAACCCTAAAGGATGATGCCATCAAAGTGTTGCATTCACTATGTCAGCAAACCTGGAAGACCTAGCAGTGGCCACAGGACTGGAAAAAGTCAATCCACATCCCAATTCCCAAAAAGACTAGTACCAAAGAATGTGCTAACCATTGGAAAATTGCACTCGTCTGCCATGCTAGTAAGGAAATGCTTAAAATCTTGCATGCTAGGCTTCAGCATTATGCGAACCAAGAACATCCAGATGTCCAAGTTGGGTTTAGAAAAGAAACAGAAACCAGAGATCAAATTGCCAACATTCGCTGGATCATAGAGAAACCAAGGGAATTCCAGGAAAACATTTACCTCTGTTTCATCAACTAGACCAAAGTCTTCGTCTGTGTGGATCATGATAAGCTGTGGAAAGCTCTTAGAGAGATGGGAATACCAGACCATCTTACCTGTCTCCTGAGAAACCTGTATGTGGGTCAAGAAGAAACACACACTGTATGGAACAACTGACTGGTTCAGGATTGAGAAAGGAGTATGACAGGGCTGTCTGCTGTCACCCTGTTTGTTTAATCTATATGTTGAGCATATCATGAGAAATGCCGGGCTGGATGATTTACAAGCTGGAATCAAGATAGGCAGGAGAAACCTCAGCACCCTCAGATATGCAGGTGATACCACTCTAATGGCAGAAAGGGCAGAGGAACTAAAGAGCCTCTTGATGAGGGTGAAGGAGGAGAGTCGAAAAAGCCAGCTTAAAACTAAATGTTGGGGGGAAAAAAAAAGATCATGGCATCCCATCCCGTTCCTTCCTGGCAAATAGAGGAGGGGACGGTGGAAATGGTGACAGCTTTCCTCTTCTTGGGCTCTAAAATCACTGCGGATGGTGACTGCAGCCATGAAATCAGAAGACGTTTGCTTCTTGGCAGGAAAGCTATGACAAACCTAGACAGTGTGTTGAAAATCAGACACATTACTCTGCTGACAAAGATCCATATAGTCAAGTCTATGGTCTTCCCAGTGGGCACATATGGTTGTGAGTGTTGGAGCGTAAAGAAGGCGGAGCCCCAAAGAATCGATGCCTTCAAAGTGTGGTGCTGGAGAAGACTACCGCGAGTCCCTTGGACAGCAAGGAAATCAAATAAGTCAATCTTAAGTGGAATTCAACAATCCTCATTGGGAAGGAATGATGCTGAGCTGAAACTCCATTATTTTGGTCATCTGATATGTACAGCTGACTCATTGGAAAAGTCCCTGATGGTGGGAAAGACTGAGGGCAGAAGGAGAAGAGGGCATCAGAGGATGGGATGACTGGATGGCATCACCGATGCAATGGACATGAACTTAGGCAAACTTCGGGAGATGGTGAGGGACATGGAGGCCTGGCAAGCTGCAGCCCATGGGGTCGCCAAGAGTCAGACACAACTGTGCGGCTGAACATCAACAACAAACCCATATTCTTGAACAATGATAAAAAGTAGAAATCACCTGCAGCAAAAAACAGAACTGTAGAAAAAAACAAACATGTGGAGGCGAAGTCAGTGAAGAAATCAAAGAGTAAATCATAATATACCTATAGGGAAATGAAAGGGAAAACACAAACCCTATGGAAGGCAGCAAAAGCAGTTCTAAGAGGGAATTTTGTAGCAATACAATCTTACCTCAGGAAACAAGAAAAACCTCAAATAAACAACCTAACCTTACACCTAAAGCAATGAGAGAAAAAGGAACAAAGAAAATGGAAAGTTAGCAGAACGGTAGAAATCAAAGATCAGAGCAGAGATATAAGCAATAGAGATTAAGAAAGCAACAGATGAGATCAATGAAACTACTTTGGCCACCTGACGTGAAGAACTGACTCATTGGAAAAGACCATGATGCTGGGAAAGATTGAAGGTGAGAGGAGAAGGGGACAACAGGGGATGAGATGATTGGAGAACATCCCTGACTCGATGGACAGGAGCTTGAGTAAGCTCCAGGAGTTGGTGATGGACAGGGAAGCCTGGCGTGCTGCAGTCCATGGGGTTGCAAATAGTCAGACACAACTGAGTGACTGAACTGAAGTGAATAAAACTAAAAGCTGGTTCTTTGAAAGGATAAGCAAAATTGATAGACCTTTTGCCAGACCCATCAGGAATAAAAGGGAGGGGGGATGGGGGGCAAGTGGAGGGGACGGCCCAGACGCACGTCATCCACGGCCCCTCCGGACTGGAGGGACTCGTGAGAGCCGAAGCCCAGAAATCCGGGGGTGGATAAGACACCGCATCCCCTCCAGTTCCCGTAAGCACCCCTTGTTCCATCCTGAGCCCAAATACCTCAGCTAGCCCGTGTACCCCTACTCTTCACACTCCAAACTCAGCCGGGACAGACCTCTGCCGCCGCCACTTCCCACCCGGCTGGAAAAGCTCAGAGGTCCTGTCCCCCTTTCCTCTGAGAGACACTATTTGGTGACCACAAGAGGATTCAGTCACTCAGGAGAAAGCTTCCAGAGCTTTGGCCACAACTCGATTCCTAGACTACAAATTTTTAGGGAAAAGGCTGAAACCCACATTCCATGTGTAGCCAGGGAATGGGGACAGATGGGGTACCTCAAGATGGAGGGAGCCCTTCCTCTGACTGGTGCCCTGCTCCTGCGAAGTCCCAGTCTCTTTCTTGAGAAGCTGTTGATTTTCCTTGCTGTCCTGGGATGGTCTGGGGAGAGTCACCTTGACAAAGTCAGAGGGGTACCCAATGTCAACCCACTCTCACCACCAGAGGGCAGCAGCCAGCCAGACGTTTGCTCCTTCCCCTGTCTAGTCTGGCTCGCAGTAGTGGTCCAGATGTGTCCCAGCTGCATCTAGTTTCTCATTTAAACCCAGGGTGGAGGCAAGCAACTCGGAGTTGTAGGTTTGAAGCAGCATTGGTGAAGCCCCCATGAAGCCAAATCCTGTCCCCAAAGTCACATAGCAAAATCTGGCAAAAATGTCAACCTGACTCTTGGCGGACTGCCAGTCTCTAGAAGCACCATTGAGTGAGACAGTCCTAGATCACCTGTGGTACCCAGGGGTCCTAGCCCTTCAGCTGCAGTGGATGCCCAGCCCTGGGCATCTGCCTCTTCCCTTTTGAGGACAGAGGGCAGGCAAGGCTGTGACCAAGTGTTCGTGACCAGGCTTTGCCCAATAGAAACATGGTAGCCTTGGGCAAGTTATTTAATCTCTTGAGTCCTTTTCATCTGCTGGATCCATGGAATTGTGTTGAGCAAGGACAGAATATGAGTGAAGCTGATTTGTAAGCCATGATGTACCATACACAAGAAAGGGGCAATGAACATATAGAGAAAAAACACTGGTCTCAGACTCTGAGATCTGGTTTTGAGATCTGTCTCTGCTATATATAGTGTGTGATGTTTGCACAAGTTGGTTACCCTTTCTAGGTCTTCAATAATATCTGTAACCTTTCCAGCATCATGAGGGATTGTTAAGAGGATGCCTAGCAAGGGCCTTGTGGTCCTTAGCTTATTTGATGGGCTGTTTTTACTGAGTGGTTTCTGGGGCTCAGGAGAGGGGATAGGATCAGGTGGATGTTAGTGGTGGAAACAAAGCCACCTGACTGGGCACCCTCACATGGACCTTGTATGGTTGTCAGGAGCTCTGGACCGACAGCTGGAGGCCAACAATCCCTACAGGTGGTGCTCAGGGTGACGCACTGACAGTGAGCGGGTGTTTTCCAGTTGCTGGCCTCCGATGCCTGTCTAGGGACAGCAGGATGGCTGCGCAGGGCTCGCCGCGCTTCCTCCTGACCTTCGACTTTGCTGAGACTATCGTGGACGAAAACAGCTCCCAGAGAGCCTGCGTGCCACCTACCGCGAGGGCTTCTACAACGAGTACATGCAGTGCGTCTTCCAGTACCTGAGTGACCAGGGCGTGCGGCCGCGAGACCTGCGCGTGGTCTACGAGTCCATCCCGCTGTCGCCCGGCATGGGCGAAATGCTGCAGTTTGTGGCCAAGCAGGGTTCCTGCTTTGAGGTTATTCTCATCTCAGACGCCAACACCTTTGGCGTGGAGAGCGCGCTGCGCGCCGCCGGCCACCAAGGCCTGTTCCGCCGCATCTTCAGCAACCCTTCCGGGCCCGACGCTCAGGGGCTGCTGGCGCTGCAGCCCTTCCACTCACACAGCTGCGCGCGCTGCCCCGCCAACATGTGCAAGCACAAGGTGCTCAGCGACTACCTGCGCGAGTGGGCCCACGACGGCGTGCACTTCGAGCGCCTTGTCTACGTGGGCGACGGCGCCAACGACTTCTGTCCCATGGGGCTGCTGGCCGGTGGCGATGTGGCCTTCCCTCGCCGCGGCTACCCCATGCACCGCCTTATCCAGGAGGCACAGAAGGCTGAGCCCAGCTCCTTCCGCGCCAGCGTGGTACCCTGGGAAAATGCCACCGAAGTGCGCCTCCATCTGCAACAGGTGCTGAAGACGTGCTGAGGACGCGGCCTGCAGGGGGCGCCCAGCGGGAAGGGGGCCAGGAGGCTGGGGACAGGGAAAGACAAACCTAGTTTTATTAATCCCTTTCCCTTTCGTTTTGGTGGGTCCCTCCAGGAATTTCGGGAATCCGGAGCTCGTCCATTTGGGGGCTGGATGAGAGAGTTCGGAGCTGTCCCCGTCTATGCAGTTAACCCAGCTTGGCTGTCTCCCCCAGTTCCACTGCAAGCGAATTCTAGAGTTTGGCCCCACCAGGGTGGTGTGCAGACCCAAGCAGGCAGCAGTATTTTTCAGAAATCTTGCCCCTTCCCAACTGGGGGGAAGAGGTTGCCTGGCAGGGTAGAGAAGGAACATCTCCCACTGTGTTGCATTAACTGTTGCCTTGGGCCACATGATTTCCTTCCCCTAGACTTCTGTCAGGAGGACCCAGGTCCTGAAATTCCTCCCCCCGCCCCTTCAGCCCCGGACTCCCCGCGGAGAGATGGTGCTCTCCACCGACGCCAGTCTCAGGCCTAGGTCTTGCTTTACCTTCTGTGACCCTACACTACACTCCTGCCTCCCCCCGACGCACGCTGTCAGTGTCGCCACAGGAAGAAATCTCAGAGGGAACAATCGCCTCCTGGTGGTGGAATGAGGTAGCACACTGTCCAGGGCTCGGGTCCAGCCAGCCAGGGACCTCAGAAAACGCGACGACGTCTCCTCCTCGCACCCCAGCCTCTTCTATGCAGCAAGAAACCAGGGACTTAACCAAAGTCGCCCCGCCGACTGGACCCTCTGAACCCCTCCCCTCCCGTATGGAACAGAAAGCCATGATGTTTTAAAAGCAGAGCCAGTGAAACCCAAAAAAACAACAACAAAAAAAAGGGGGGGCGAGCAGGGCCGGGGGGCTGGTGGCGCGCGCCTGTCGTGGCTGTCACCTCCGTGCGCGCACGTGTCCCTTCCCTCTGGTCCTGGCGGCAGGGAGAGGGAAGATGAAGGCACGTGGGTGCTCTCGGGGCCCTTGCGCTCTTTCCTTCAGACAAAAAAAAAAAAGAATAAAAGGGAGAGGGTTAAATTCAATAAAATTAGACATGGAGAAGTAAGTTGCAACTGACATCACAGAAATACACAGGATTGTAAGAGAATACAGGAAGCAAATATTTGCCAATGAAATGGACAACTTAGAAGTAATGGACCAATTATTCATTTCAGTTCAGTTCAG
The DNA here is from genome assembly GCF_019320065.1 of Cervus canadensis. Taxonomy (NCBI): domain Eukaryota; kingdom Metazoa; phylum Chordata; class Mammalia; order Artiodactyla; family Cervidae; genus Cervus; species Cervus canadensis. Next base: position 38,330,700 of record NC_057419.1, read on the forward strand.
TCGCGCAGTCGTGTCTGACTCTTTGCAACCCCATGAATCACAGCACGCCAGGCCTCCCTGTCCATCACCAACTCCCAGAGTTGACTCAAACTCATGTCCATCGAGTCGGTGATGCCATCTCATTTTCTGTCGTCCCCTTCTCCTCCTGCCCCCAATCCCTCCCAGCATCAGGATCTTTTCCAGTGAGTCAACTCTTCACATGAGGTGACCAAAGTACTGGAGCTTCAGCTTCAGCATCAGTCCTTCCATGAACACCCAGGACTGATCTCCTTTAGGATGGACTGGTTGGATCTCCTTGCAGTCCAAGGGACTCTCAAGAGTCTTCTCCAACACTACAGTTCAAAAGCATCAATTTTTCGGCGCTCAGCTTTCTTCACAGTCCAACTCTCACATCCATACATGACCACTGGAAAAACCATAGCCTTGACTAGATGGACCTTTGTTGGCAAAGTGATGTCTCTGCTTTTCAATATGCTATCGAGGTTGGTCATAACTTTCCTTCCAAGGAGTAAGTGTCTTTTAATTTCATGGCTGCAATCACCATCTGCAGTGATTTTGGAGCCCCCAAAAATAGTCTGTCACTGTTTCCACTGTTTCCCCATCTATCTCCCAAGAAGTGATGGGACCAGATGCCATGATCTTAGTTTTCTGAATGTTGAGCTTTAAGCCAACTTTCTCACTCTCCACTTTCACGTTCATCAAGAGGCTTTTTAGTTCCTCTTCACTTTCTGCCATAAGGGTGGTGTCATCTGCATATCTGAGGTTATTGATATTTCTCACGGCAATCCTGATTCCAGCTTGTGCTTCTTCCAGCCCAGCATTTCACATGATGTACTCTGCATATAAGTTAAATAAGCAGGGTGACAATATACAGCCTTGACGTACTCCTTTTGCTATTTGGAACCAGTCTGTTATTCCATGTCCAGTTCTAACTGTTGCTTCCTGATCTGCATATAGAGTGGTACAATTTTCCAAGTATGAACCAGAGAGAAATAGAAAATACAAAGAAACACATCATATGTACTGAAATTGAAACTCTGATTTAAAATTTTCCAGAAAACCGAAGGCCAGGACCAGATGACTTCAGAGGCAAATTCCGTCAGGCATTTGGTGAAGAGTCAATACCTATCCTTCGGAAACTATTCCAAAAACTTGCAGAGGAGAGAACACTCCTCAAACTCATCCTATGAGGCCACCATCACCCTGATACTACAAGCAGACAAATATACCACCAAAAAAGAAAGTTACAGGGCAGTATCAATGATGAACATAGGCACAAAATTCTCAACCAAACAGTAGCAAACCAAATCCAGCAAGACATTAAAAGGACCACATAGCATGATCAAGTGGGATTCATCCAAGTGATGCAAGAATTTTTCAATATCCACAAATCCATAGATCTCAATAGATGCAGAGAAAGCTTTAGAAAAAGTCCAACATCCAGTTGTGATAATAACTCTCCAGAAAGTGGACATAGAGGGACCTTATCTGAACATTAAAAAGGCCACATTTGACAAACCTACCGATAACATCAGACTCAATGTTAAAAAGAAGAAAGCATTTCTTCTAAGATCAGGAAGAAGAGAAGGATGGCCACTCTCACCACTTTTATTCAATATAGTTACGGAAGATCTAACCACAGCAATCAGAGAAAAAGAAATAAAAGAATCCAAGTTGGAAAGGAAATAAAGCTGTCACTGCTTGCAGTTTGCATGATACTGTGCATAGAAAATCCTAAAGCTGCTGCCAGAAAACTATTAGAGCTCATCGATGAATTCAGTAAAGCTGCAGGATACAAAATGAATGCACAGAAATCTCTTGCATTTTTACATGCTAACAATGAAATTTCAGAAAGAGAAATTAAATAAACAATCCCCCTTACCATCACATCAAAAAGAATAAAATGCCAAAGAATAAACCTAAGGAGAACAAAGAGCTGTACTCACAAATCTATAAGATGCATGCACTCCAATGTTGATTGCAGCACTATTTACAACTGCCAAGACACGGTAGCCACCTAAATATCCATTGACAGAGGAATGGATAAAGAATATGTGGTACATATATACAGCAGAATAGTACTTTACCATAAAAAAGAATGAAATAACGCCACTTGGGGCAACATGGATGGACGTAGTGATTGCCATACTGAGTGCAGAAAGTTAGAAAGAGAAAGACAAATGTCCCTTACATGTGGAACCTAAAAATTTGTTCAAATGAACTTATTAACAAAATGGAAACAGACTTTGAAAACTTATGATTACCAAAAGGGAAAGGCAGAGGTAGGGAAGGGATAAAGATCCTAATCTATAACATCCTAATGAGAGATGTTGACGATGACGTAAACAGACGGAAAGAAATATCATATGCTTGTGAGGCCAAGAATTTACAACTAGCCTCTGCTTTACATTTCCTAAGGAAGGAGGCAAGTGGGCTTGAGTCCAGGTATTAACAGTCAGCCTCCGGCTTGCACTTTGAAATAGAACGAATAAGAGTAACTGGGTAAATAGTTAGGCTTTGTCTCCTGAGGACACTTTAAGATAACAGCTCTGGCAGAGACAGAGGGGCTACTCTCTGGCTGAGTAAAAGATCAAGAGGTCACATATGTCCCATTCTCAGGGCAGGAGAGACACTGCACATGGGCAGAAAGGCTCCTTGGGGGTCAAAAACAAAGGGGCCCCACCCCATAATATGTGATGCAACATCTCCCCCATAGGTCTCCGGGCTGGCATGCATCTGGGAATAGAGATGCTCATGCATGTTGGGGAGGGTCCTAGGACAGGTCAGGTGTGAGAAAAGAAACAAGGTAACTGGCCAAATGTAAACAAAGACCCAAAAGGACTGTCCTATAAAAATGACTTAACTGCCTCTTATTGCACTGCTCCTCAGTAGGACAGATGCCCACACCTTTTCTCTCCAAGTGTGTATCATTGCCTTCTCTGTCTTAACTAAACAAACTGTTTCTCTGTGTGCTTTTCTACTTGTTGTGCTGTGTCTCTAACAATAAACTCTGTACCTCTTTTTTTTTTTTTAACAGATTTTGCCTCCTTAAGAAATGCATTTTTCAAAGGGGCAAACTTAAAGCCACAGCTCACTGCTGCCTCTCTGACATCACTTGGATTGGAAGAATCAATACTGGCAGAATGACTATACAACCCAATGCAACCTACTGATGCAATTGAATCCCTATCAAATTACCAATGGTATTTTTCACAGAACTAGATCAAAAATTCCCAAAGATTGTATGCAGACACAAAAGACCATGAATAGCCAGAGCAATCCTGAGCGAGAAAAATGGAGCTGGAGGAATCAGGCTCCTGGACTTCAGACTATACTACAAAGGTACAGTCATCAAAACAGTATGGTACTGGCACAAAAACAGAAATGCTGATCAAAGGAACAGGATAGAAAGCCCAGAAATAACCCCATGCGCCTATGGTCAATTAATCTCTGACAAAGGAGGCAAGAATATACCAATGAGAAAAGACAGTCTCTGCAGTAAGTGGTGCTGGGAAAACAGCTGCACAGAAAAGAATGAAATTAGAACATTCTCTAACATCATACACAAAAATAAATTCAAAATAGATTAAAACCTAAATGTAACACAAGACACTATGAAACTCGTAGAGGAAAACACATGCAGAACACACTTCGACATAAATTACAGCAATATGATTTTGCATCCACCTCCTAGAGTAATGAAAATAAACAAGTGGGGCCTAATTAAACTTAAAAGCTTTTGTACAGCAAAGGCGGTGGGGCGAGGGGCTGGGAGAGACTATAGACAGGATGAAAAGACAACCCTTAGGATGGGAGAACTCTTAGGACTTGCCCTGTTAACATCTTTCATATATACCATACACCAGTGTCAATTGTAGTTATCATGTTCTACGTTACAGCCCTGGTACTTATTTACCTAATAACTGGACGTGTGTCCGTTTTGCCCACCTTTGTCCAATTCCCCTCCCCCACACCTACCCTTTGGTAAGTGCAAAGCTTATCTCTTTTCCTCCACATCTTTGTTTGTTTGCTTGTTTGTCTGTTTTGAAGCGTAATTGACCTACAACACTATGTTAGCTCCTGGTATACAACATCGTGATTTATTATTTCTATACATTTCAAAATGTTCAACACTGTAATTCTGGTTATGATATGCCACCAAACAAGGATAGGGCATAGTTATTGACTCTGTTCCCTACACTATGCCTGTCTCTTTTTCTATCTGATTATTTTAAGCTGCTGACCTCTTAAGGTTAAATGCATATTAGCCACCCCCCATTTTTACTCCTCTCCTCACGTTTGCTGTTTCTGACATCATATTGTCCATCTTTTCCTTCTGTGTATCCCTTAACTAAGGGGCTTCCCTGGTGGCTCAGTGGCAAAGAATTTGCCTGCCAATGCAGGAGACGTGGGTTCAACCCTTGGGTCGGGGAGGTCCCCTGGAGAAAGAAATGGCAACCAAATCCAATATACTTGCCTGGAGAATCCCATGGACAGAGGAGCCTGGCGGGCTAGGTCCATGGGGTTTTCAAAGACTCGGACATGACTTAGCAACTAAACAATAGCAATGCTCCCTTAACTACTCATTGCGGATACAGATGATTTTACTACTTTTGTCTTTTAACCTTCCCACTAGCTTTGTAAGTGATTGATGTGCTACCTTTACTGTATATTTGCCTTTATCAGTGAGCTTTCTCCTTTCATCATTTTCATGTTTCTAGTTGCGTCTTTTATTTTTGCTTGGAGAAGTCCCTTTGGCATTTCCTGTAAAGCTGGTTTGGTGATGCTGGACTCTTTTAGCTTTTTCCTGTCTGTAAAACTTTGACCTCTCCTTCAAATCTGAGTGACAGTCTTTCCAGTAGTGTCCTCTTGGTTGTAGGTTTTTCTCTTTATCGTTTCAAATATATCATGCCACTCCCTTCTGGCCTGCAGTGTTTCTGCTGAAAAATCCCTTGTTTGTAACGTGTTGCTTTTCCCTTGCTGCTTTTAATAGCCCCTCGTTAGCCTTACTTTTTGCCATTCTGATTACAATGTGTTTTGGTGTGGTTTTCTTTCTGTGTAGGGCTCTCTGTGTTCCAGTACCTGGATACCCATTGCTTTTGCCAGGTTAGCAAAGTGTTCGGCTAGTATGTCTTCACATATGCTCGCTGCCCCTTTCTCTCTTTCTTCTCCTGCTGGGACCCCTAGAATTCAAATGTTTCTATGCTTGACCTGGTCCCAGAGGTCCCTCATCTCTGTTTATTCTTCCTTTTTTTCTGTTCAGCTTCAGTGATTTCCACTATTCTGTCTTCCAGCTTCATGATCCCTTCCTCTGTGTCATCTCACCTACCATTGAAGTATATTTTTTATTTCACTTATTGTACTCTTCATCTCTGTTTGGTTCTCCTTTAGATTCTCTGTTCTTGGTTCTTTTTAAACTTTTTTTAATTGGAGGATAATTGTTTTAAAGTATTATGTTGGCTTCTGACACACATCAGCATGAATCACCCATAGGTATACATATATCCCCTCCCCATTGAACCTCCTTCCCAGCTCCCACTCCACCCCACCCCATCCATCTAGGTGGTCACAGAGCACCAGGTTTGAGTTCCCTGCATCATACAGCAAATTCCCAATGGCTATCGGTTTTTCATATGGTAATGTATGTGTTTCGATGCTACTCTCTCCATTTGTCCCACCCACTCCTTCCCCCACTGCATTCACAAGTCTGTTCTCTATGTCTGTGTCTCCACTGCAGCCCTGCCAATAGGTTCATCAGTACCATCTTTCTAGATTCCATACATATGTGTTAATATACGATACTTGTTTCTCTCTTTCTGAGTTACTTCACTCTGCATGATAGGCTCTAGGTTCATCCACCTCAATAGAACTGACCCAAATGTGTTTCTTTTTATGGCTGAGTGTTGTTCCACTGTATATATGTACCACAACTTCTTTATCCATTCATCTGTCAATGGTCATCTAAGTTGCTTGCATTTCCTCGCTGTTATGAATAGTGCTGCAGTGAACACTGGCATACATGTGTCTTTTTCCATTATGGAATCATCAGGGTACGTGCCCACTAGTGGGATTGTCGGCCCTTAGGGTTGTTTATTCCTAGTTTTTTCAAGGACTCTCCATACTGTTCTCCTGTGGCTGTATCATTTACATTCCCACCAACAGTGCAAGAGGGTTCGATTTTCTCCACATCATTTCTAGCGTGTATTGTTTGTAGATATCCTGATGATGGCCATTCTGACCGGTGTGAGGTGATACCTCGTTATAGTTTTGATTTACATTTTCTAATAATGAGTGTGGGGAGAAACAGCAATAACCTCAGGTACCCAGACAACACCACCCTTATGGCACACAGTGAAGAGGAACTAAAGAGCCTCTTGATGAAGGTGAAAGAGAAGAGTGAAATAACTGGTTTAAAACTCAACATTCAAGAAATGAAGATCATGGCATCTGGTCCCATCACTTCATGGCAAATAGATGAGGAAACAACGGAAACAGTGACAGACTTTATTTTCTCGGGCTCCAAACTCACTGTGAACGGTGACTGTAGCCATGAAAAGACACTTGCTCCTTGGAAGAAAAGCAATGACAAACCTAGACAGCAGAGCACATTAAAAAGCAGAGACATTACTTTGCCTACAGAAGTCCTTGTAATCAAAGCTATGGTTTCTCCAGCAGTCATGTAGGGATGTGGGAGCTGGACAAGAAAAATGGCTGAGTGCCGAAGAATTGATGCCTTTGAAGTGTGGTGCTGGAGAAGACTCTTGAGAGTCTCTTGGACAGCAAGGAGATCAAACCAGTCAAGCCAAAGGGAAATCAACCCTGCACATTCATTGGAAGGACTGAGGCTGAAGCTGAAGCTCCAATACTCTGGCCACCTGATGCAAAGAGCCGACTCATTGGAAAAGACCCTGATGCTGGGAAAGATTGAAGGCAGGAGGAGAAGGGGATGACAGAGGGTCAGGTGTTTGGATGGCATCACTGACTCAATGGACATGAGTTTGAGCACCCTCTGGGAGACGGTGAAGGACAGGGAAGCCTGGCGTGCTGCAGTCCATGGGTGGCAAAGACTGGGAAACGACTGAGCTACTAAACAACAGTAAATTCTATTGCATATAATCCTGCAAGCCTAAAACATACTTGTCTCCCCACTATGAATCAATATCAAATGAATAAGCATAGCCTTCTGCTGACATAGCTAGCGCTAGCTCCTACATTGCTGGCTAGGGGGTCCTAGGTGTCCCAAAGTTTGCCTTGTCCTGCTGGCGAGTGTGGCTGTTTCTGGGGGCAGCTCGCTGACATGCCAGGGTGTCTTGAGGCTGGTTTGTCCTGCTGTTGGCTGTGTTTGGGGCCCAGGGTGTCCTGGGGCTAGTGCCAGCTCACTGGTGAGTGGAGCTCTGTTTCTGTTCCTGGGTCCCTAGCTGCAGGGCCCTGGGGGCCCCAGAGCTGGTCTCAGTTCACTGTTGAGTGGGGCCAGTTCCCGACATGGCTGGCTGTGGGATCCTAGATGTCCCAAAGGGGGCTTCCACACACTGCAGTGTGGGGACGGATTCCAGAGCTGCTGGCTGAGAGCTCCAAAGTGTCCCAGACCTGGTGTCGACTTGCTGGTACACTGTGCTGGGACTCAGTGGCTGTTGGGGCTGGTGGGTGACCTATTTCCTGGCATGGCAGGCTGCAGGGCTGGAGTTACTGTGGTTGCTGTTGTCTGCCTGCTGGTGTGTGGAGCTGGTTCTTGGGTTCTCTGGCTTCAGGGCTCTGGAGGAGTCCAGGAGTTGGTGTTTTGGGCCATTGGTGGCTGGGGCTGGGTCCAGGGCATACTAGGGCTGGGGCCTAACCACTGATGGGTATAACTGGTCCTGGGGCTAGTGATGACCTGCTGTGGGCAGGAACTAGGTCCCAGGGTCTCTGACTGCAGGACCCTGGAGTCCTGGCTTAATGCCTTCTTACTGGTGTATAGGGCCAGTGTGGTATGTCAGGGCCTCTGATTGACAGGTCCAGCTCCAGGGAGTCTTAAGACAGCAGGCTTGCTTGTGGGTGGGACTGCGTCTCTGCCTGGCTAGTAGCTTGTCCTGCCCCAGTATTATTGCCTACCGGCTGATGGGTAGGTCTGGGCACTGATGCTAGTAAGTAGAGGGAGGATTCCAAAACGGCAGTGGCTAGTGCCAGTGTCCACGTGGTGGAAGGAGCTCCACAGAATGGCTGCTTCCAGTGTCGATGCCCCCAGGGTGAGTCCAGCTGCCTCTTGCCTCTCTGGGAGGCTCTCCAAGATCAGCAGCTGCCTCTGACCCAGGCTCCCTTCAAATTATTGCTTCAGCCCTGGGTCCTGGAGCATGTGAGATTTTGTATGCCCCCTTTAAGAGCGGTGTCTATTTCCTACGGCCCTCTGGCTCTCCCAAAATTAAGCCCTGCCGGCTTCAAATCCAAAAGTTCTGGGAGATCCTCTTCATGTGAATAAACACAATTTCATCAGGAAAAATATACAAAGTACTACTACACAGAATAGGCATGAATCTCACAAATTTAACATTGATTGAAAAACCAAGAAGGAACACAGATATATTTAACACTTCCATTCATATAACTGTAAGTAGCTGTCAGCACTAACTCACATTTTATATATATATATATATTATAATATATATATATTATAATATATATATATATATTATAAAATCTTTGAGGAAAAGGGAAGAAAGGATGGCACATAAGTAAGAGTGTGCCTATTCTCCTTGAAGAAGGAACAAGGCTAAGATAAGACATGGCAACTGTAGGAGTGTTGCGGGTAGCCGACACTATCCCCTTCTGTGACTTGGGGGTATACACTTCATAATCAATTATTAAACTCAACGTATATATTGTGACTTTTTCTCTATCTATCTTACGTTTCAGTATAATTGGAGAAAAATATAATGCTTAAGGAAATAACATCCCAGTGTAAGCATATTGTAACTATGTTCTAAGCAGAAGTAGAACCAAAGTTACTTTCTTTGTTTATAACATCTCTAACTGAGCTTAGTAATCTTATTTCATCTACATTAATAGCTATAATTTTGAGAACTCATACCTTTTTAATAATAAAGTGATGCTTACATAATTATAATATCAATCTCACTTTTTAATAAATAGTTCATATTTGGGTAGTACATTATCATTCAGAATTTAATTGTGAACTTGTGCTGAAACTCGCAGAAGTGATGTATTTGGATACAATTTCTCAGAGACTTCTCCCCTCCCCATCCACTTCCTCTCAGAGGTGGAGCACCAAGAACCCAAGAAAAAGAAATGAAGGCAAAAAACCCAGAGCGATGTGCCTGCATTGTAATACACCGATTTGACCAGCCGAGGGCAGTATCGTTTAAGGCTGTTTGTTGGGAAGGGCCAGATGTTTGTTGGGAAGGGCCTTTGGAGTTCCTCCTGTTCTTTGTGATTAGTCTATTAAGCCCTGAGACTGAAGAGCTTATTTGTACCAATATGGTGGTGATGGTGCTGGTGCTGGTGGTTGGATGGGCTGCATCTCCCTTGCCCGTTTGGCACTTCTATCTTAACACCAGCCTTCACCCTTGCTCCCCTCAGCAGCAGCTCTTTTCTTCCTCTTTCTCCTCAGACAGAAACTGAGACCTTTGATGTGCTAGACTGGGTGAGCTCCCACCTTCCACTGGCACAGAAGCAGTAGGTGGGTGTGCACAACCCTTCAAGCCCTTCCTTAGTTCTTTGTAGGGGGCAAAGCTGAATTTTCCTTAAATGTTAGCCACCATCCTGCAGTGAGTGCCCCTGCTTTTGTTTCTAGTCTTGTGGCCCAAGTGAAGGCTCCACACTGGTTTGTGGCATTGATAGGGTCAATAGGAAGAATGTCATGTTCTTTTAAAATCTCATTGATTGATGAAATGAAACAAGAGTCATTTTCTGGGGCCACCCCTCTGCCTAAAGATAACATAACTTTTCCCATTATAAATACTGTTCCATCTTCTAACCTGGTTGTTCAGAATTCCAGCTGTTATAATTCGCCTCCCTTTTTAAGGATGGACTTGAAACAGAAATTGAGGAAACATTTCTCTTGGGACTTTACCTTAAATGACTGAGTATGTAAAGGGTCTTCTCGTGCTTATTAGGGATTTTTCATCTCTTTAAACTACATGTGCTTTATTGCTAATTCTTTGACGCCATCAGAAGACATTTTGAAAAAAAAAAATTGTTTTGCCCATGATTCGAGGACCCAGGTGCCTCAACTGATTTTTCCCGCATGGTTCCTGCCCCAGAATCACAGATGTACAGAATATTAGAGCTAGATAATCTCATGTAGAAATCTAACAGGTCTACTCCTGAGGGGTGTACAAATGAGGAATCTGAGAGTAGAGGAACAGCCCCATGTCAAGGCCAGCAGACAGTTCAACTATACCTCTTCAGTCCCCACTTTGCTATTTGGTAGGACAGAAGCACCTCCATCGCCTCACACTCAGAACTCCTGTGGGAGTATGTTGAACTTGGTGCAGCTTCTCCCCAACCTCATGACTAATTTGAAACAATGAAATCTGCCCCATTTACTGTCAGTTATAGCTAGAGCCTTGTTCACTCACTTGAGCACCCCAGGAGAAGCACTCCCCTTCACTGCATCCATAGAATCTCTAGTGTTTTGGGGTCACTGTGGATTGCTGACTTAACAGGCCTAACACAAGGCAGAGTAAGGTAGGGCAAGCACTTGATGAGGAATCAGGAAACCTACCTCTCTCCTAACCTACTGAAAAGCACTTCCCCTTTCTGAACCTCTTGTTTCCCCATCTGGGAAAAGAGGAAGGTGACCTAGAACAGTGGCTCTCAACCTGGGTTCCAAGAAGTTCCTGAAATTGTGTGCAAAGTTGTGGGAGGCATGTATACAGTCTTCTTAGGAGGGTGTATAGAGCTTTCAATAGATTCTCAAAGGAGTCCTATTATGGGCTGAATTGTGTTGCCCCCAAATTCCTTTCTTAAAGCCCTAACCCTCAATGTGACTGAATTTGGAGATGGAGCCTTTAGAGAGGTAATTAGGGTTAATTGAGGGAGCTGGTAAAGAATCTGCCCGCTATACAGGTTTTGATTCCTCTGTCGGGAAGCACCCCTGGAGAAGGGATATGCTACCCACTCTAGTATTCTTGGGCTTCCCTGGTGGCTAGACAGTAACGAACCCACCTGCGGTGTGGCACACCTGAGTTCCATCCCTGTGCTGGGAAGTTCCCCTGGAGGAGGGCATGGCAACCCACTCCAGTGTTCTTGCCTGGAGAATTCCCATGGACAGAGGAGCCTGGTGTGCCGCAGTTCATGGGGTCACCAAGAGTCGGACACAATTGAGCGACCAAGCACAACACACACAGAGGTTGTGTAAGAGTGGGGCCCTAATCCCAAAGGATCTGGCATCCTTACAAAAGGAGGAGTTACCAGATCTCTCGCTCTCTCTCTCTGTCTCCATACACACACAGAGGAAATGTCATGTGAGGAAACAGAGAGAAGGTGGCCAACTGCAATACAGCAGGAGTGCCTACACCAGGAACTGAACTTGCTGGCACCTTGATCCTGGACTTCTAGTTTCCCAAACTATGAGAAACTAAACGCCTTTTGTTCAAGCCATCCAGCCTGTGGTATTTGGTGTTGACAACTGGAATAGACTAACACAGGGCCCACAACCAAAAAAAGGTTCAGAGCCATTGGACCCACTGGTTGCCAGAAACCCATCCTGGGCATTCATGTTTCAATACAATGTTTTTAGGTACTTGCAGATTTCTTGAGTTCTTCCTTGGAAGAGTGCAGTATATCTTTTATTGCAACATACTTCCTTTGCTAATAGTTGCATAACACGGATTTGTATCTATATAAACCCAAAGACCAGAGTTTAAATCCTGATTCCACCACCTACTAGATGTTTGACTTTGGACAAGTTATCACATGTTTGTGCCTCGTATATAAAATAGGGATAAGATTCGTGTCTACCTCACATGGCTGTTGTGAGAATTAAATGACATAATGCATGTAGAGGGCCTAGCACATAGTAAAGTTTCAACAGATATTAGTAGCTTTTTGCGATGAAAATATAAGTAGCAGTCAGGGCTTTTTGCCTTTATAAACAGCAGTGTTGTGAACGAACTTCGTTATACACAGAGAATATTATTTTAAAAATACTTACCTAGATTAACTAAGAGAAAAACAGTAAAATAACCAAAATCATAAAAAAAGAGGGGATATTACAACCAATGTGACAATAACAAACAGGATTATACAAGAATATTATGAACAATTATGGAAAACTGGTCAACCACTTGTAAAAGAATGAAACTAGAACACTTTCTAACATGACACACAAAAATAAATTCAAAATGGATTAAAGATCTAAATGTAAGACCAGAAACTATAAAACTCCTAGAGGAGAACATAGGCAAAACACACTCCAACATAAATCACAGCAAGATCCTCTATGACCCACCTCCCAGAATATTGGAAATAGAAGCAAAAATAAACAAATGGGACCTAGTTAAACTTACAAGCTTTTGCACAACAAAGGAAACTATAAGCAAGGTGAAAAGAAAGTTTCCAGAATGGGAGAAAATAATAGCAAATGAAGAAACAGACAAAGGATTAATCTCAAAAATATACAAGCAAGTCCTGCAGCTCAATTCCAGAAAAATAAATGACCCAATCAAAAAATGGGCCAAAGATTTAAACAGACATTTCTCCAAAGAAGACATACAGATGGCTAACAAACACATGACAAGATGCTCAACAGCACTCATTATCAGAGAAATGCAAATCAAAACCACAATGAGGTACCATTACACGCCAGTCAGGATGGCTGCTATCCAAAAGTCTACAAGCAATAAATGCTGGAGAGGGTGTGGAGAAAAGGGAACCCTCTTACACTGTTGGTGGGAATGCAAACTAGTACAGCCGCTATGGAGAACAGCGTGGAGATTTCTTTTTTTTTTTTTTGGATTATTATTATTTTTTTTTATTAGTTGGAGGCTAATTACTTCACAACATTTCAGTGGGTTTTGTCATACATTGATATGAATCAGCCATAGATTTACACGTATTCCCCATCCCGATCCCCCCTCCCACCTCCCTCTCCACCCGATTCCTCTGGGGAGATTTCTTAAAACACTGGAAACAGAACTGCCATATGACCCAGCAATCCCACTGCTGGGCATACACACTGAGGAAACCAGATCTGAAAGAGACACGTGCACCCCAATGTTCATCACAGCACTGTTTATAATAGCCAGGACATGGAAGCAACCTAGATGCCCATCAGCAGACAAATGGATAAGGAAGCTGTGGTACATATACACTATGGAATATAACTCAGACATTAAAAAGAATTCATTTGAATCAGTTCTAATTAGATGGATGAAACTGGAGCCCATTATACAGAGTGAAGTAAGCCAGAAAGATAAAGACCAATACAGTATACTAACGCATATATATGGAATTTAGAAAGATGGTAACGATAACCCTATATGCAAAACAGAAAAAGAGACACGGATGTACAGAACAGACTTTTAGACTCTGTGGGAGAAAGAGAGGGTGGGATGTTCTGAGAGAACAGCATTGAAACAAGTATACTATCAAGGGTGAAACAGACCACCAGCGCAGGTTGGATGCATGAGACAAGTGCTCAGGGCTGGTGAACTGGGAAGACCCAGAGGGATGGGATGGAGAGGAAGGCGGGAGGGGGGATCGGGAAGGGGAACACATGTAAATCCATGGCTGATTCATGTCAATGTATGGCAAAATCCACTACAATATTGTAAAGTAATTAGCCTCCAACTAATAAAAATAAATGGGAAAAAAAGGAATATTATGAACAATTGTGGCATGAAATTGGACAACCTGGAAGAAATGAATAAGTTCCTAGAAACACACAATCTACCAGAACTGAATCAAGGAGAAACAGAAAACCCAACAGACCAATAATGAGATTGAATCAGTAATGACAAACCTCCCCTCAGCCCCGCCACCCCCTCCCCCACACAAAATCAGGAACTGATAGCTTCACTGGAGAATTCCACCAAACATTCAAGGAATTAATACCAACCTTCCTCAAATGCTGCCAAAAAATTGAAGAAGAGGGAACACTTCCAAACTCATTTTATGAGGCCAGCATTATCCTGATATCAAAGGCACCAAAAGAAAAGAACACTACAGGCCGCTTTGCCGGATGAATGCAGATGCAAAAATCCTCAACAAAATACTAGCAAAACAATTCAACAGCATATTAGACGGACTATGTGCCACGGTCAAAAGGGATTTATCCCTTGGGTGCAAGGATAGTTTAACATACAAAAATCAATCAATGTAATAAAACACATTAACAGAATGAAGGACAAAAATCACATGATCATCTCCATAGATGCATAAAAAATTCAACACTCCTTCACGAGAAAAAACAGTCAAAGAACTAGGAGTGGAAAGAAATTACCTCGACATAAGAAAGGCCACAACTAACATCATACTCAGTGGTGAAAAACTGAAATCTCTTCCTGTAAGGTAAGGAACAAGGCAAGGAAGACTGCTCTCACCATTATGTTAGTACTCAACAACTGGAAGTAATAGCCAGAGCTGTTAGGAAAGCAAAAGAAATAAAAGGCATCCACATCAGAAAGAAGTAAAATTATCTCTGTTGAAGATAGCATCATTTTCTTACATGCAAAACTCAAAAGATTACACACACCCATACACACACACACATGCACAAAACTGGTAGAACTGATAAACAAATTCAACAAAGTTGTAGGACACAAAATCCAAAAACAATTCAGTTGTATTACTATACACTAACAAAGAACAATTTGAAAAGGAAATTAAGAAAACAATTCAAGGGAGGCAGTCCTAAGATGGCGGAGGAATAGGACGGGGAGACCACTTTCTCCCCCACAAATTCACTGAAAGAACATTTGAACACCGAGCAAATTCCACAGAACAACTTCTGATTGCTGGCAGAGGACATCTGGCACCCAGAAAGGCAGCCCATTGTCTTCAAAAGGAGGTAGGACAAAATAGAAAAGATAAAAAGAGAGACAAAAGAGGTAGGGACGGAGATCCGTCCTGGGAAGGGAGCCTTAAAAAAGAGAGAAGTTTCCAAACACCAGGAAACACTCTCTCAGGCGGGTCTGTGGTGAGCCTTGGAATCTCAGAGGACAAAATAACGGGGAGGAAAAATAAATAAATAATTAAAACCCACAGATTACGTGCCTAACAGCAACTTCCAGTGGAGCAGCAGCCCAGACGGTTGCATCCCCCACTAGCAAGCAGGGGAGGGACAGGGAGGAGCGGGCTGCATTGCTTAGGGTAAGATCCAGGCCTGAATGCCCTGAGGGCAATCTGAGGGAATTAGCTTGAGATAGCAACCCAGACTGTGGGGTAGCTATCCTGTGATCACGTGAAAAGCCCTAACCTAAGACACCGCCAGGCACGCTCACAGAACAAAGCACTGAGCAGAGCTAGCCGGCTGCAGACCGGCCCATCCCCCGCCGGAGACAGGCAGGCGAGGGCAGCCAGAGTCGGAAGCGGGCATTCGACCCCAGAGAGGCACCCTATACCAAATGCAAGCAGATTTCTCTGCTAACCAAGACTTCTTGGGACTCTGGACGATCGACATCTGCTAGGAGGGTTGCAGCCAGAGACCAGCTCCCCAGAAGAGACACACGGCACACCTAAGAAGGCGCACTTGTTGCACACCCAGAAAACCAAGAGGCTGGAACGGGAGAGGGGGTAAGCCGCAGCCTCCAACTGGGGGTGAATACGCGCGCCAAGCACCTGGTCACCTGAGCTGCTCGGGCCTGGGTCGGGCGCAAAACCAGGTCCAACCAAGTCTGCGCCTTTGTGGAGTACCTGAGAACCTGAACCTGAGCAGCTTAGACCTCAGAAGTGCATGTAAACCAGAGTCTGCATCAGACAGTTCCCGGCAGAGCAACCTAGTCTGAGCAGTGTAGACTGGGGAAGCACACACGCCGTGAGCAGGGGCAAACCCAGTGTGGCTGAATCACTGTGAGCACACGCCAGTGATATTTGTTCACAGTGTTCCTCCCTCCCCAAAGCATGACTGAACAAGCGAGCCTGAAAAAAACAAAAAAAAAAAGGAAATAAAAGGGAACACCACCGCGCCCCTTGTAGCAGGGCAGAAATTAGACACTGAAGAGACCAGCAAACAAAAGCTAAAATAAACAGAGGGAACAGCTTTGGAAGTGACAGGTGCAATAGATTAAAACCCTGGAGTTAGCACCGACTACATAGGAATGGGCCTATAGACCTTGAGAAATACAAGCCGGACCAAGGAACTCTCTGAAGATAAACTGACCCCACACTGTCTGCAACAGCTCCAGAGAAAGTCTCAGATATATTTTTACTATTATCATTTTTTAAATTAAAAAAAATAATTTTTAAAAAATTTTTTACTTTGTTGTCTTTTTTGTTTTATCTTTTTATTTTTATGTTCCCATTATTCCTTTAATTTTCATTTTTATAACCTACCATTACCTTGCCAAAAAAAGACCCTATTTTTAAAACAAACTTCATATATACATATTTTATAATTTCTCTTACTTAGTCTTTTGTTTGTTTGTTTGTTCACTGGTTTGATGTTTTGCTTTTTTTTTTTTTTCTGTTTTCTGCTTTTTTCCCTTTTTTTTTTTTTAAATACTGTATTGTTGGTAATTTAACCTCTACTCAGGATTCTTAATCTTTGCTTTTTGGTATTGGTTATCAACTTTGTACCTTTAAGAACCCAATCTTCAGTATCCATTTTTACTTGGGAGCAGGATCACTGGCCTGATTGCTCTCTCCCCCTTTCGACTCTCCTTTCACTCAACCAGGTCGCCTCTATCTCCCCCACCCCCTTTTCTTCTCTACCCAACTTGGTGAATCTCTTTGTATGTTCCAGGCTGTGGAGAACACTTAGGGAACTGATTACTGGCTGGATCTGTCTCTCTCCTTTTGATTCCCCTTTTTATCCTCCTGGCCGCCTCTGTCTCCTTCCTCCCTCTTCTCCTCTCTGTGTAACTCTGTGAAACTCTCCAAGGGGTCCAGGCTGTGGAGAGCACATAGGGAAGCAATTACTGGCTAGCTTGCTGTCTCCCCTTTTGATACCCCTTCTGCTCCTCTTGGTCAGCTTTAACTCCCTCTTCCCTCTTCTCTGTTCCATGTAACTCTGTGTACCTCTCTGGTGTCCCTCACTGTGGAGAAACTTTCCATCATTAACCTAGATGTTTTATCATTGGTGCTGTATAGATGGAGAAGTCTTGAGGCTACTGTAAGAATAAGTCTGAAAACCAGTGGCAGGAGACTTAAGTCCAAATCCTGAGACTACCAGAGAACTCCTAAATCCAGGGAACATTAAACGATATGAGCTCATCAAACACCTCCATACCTACACTGAAACCTAGCACCACCCAAGGGCCAACAAGCTCCAGAGCAAGACATACCACGCAAATTCTCCAGCAACACAGGAACATAATCCCGAGTACAGGCTGACCAAAGCCACACCAAACCCACTGACATCTCAAAACTTATTACTGGACACTTCATTGCACTCCAGAGAGAAGAAATCCAGCTCCACCCACCAGAACACTGACACAAGCTTCCCTAGCCAGAAAACCTTGACAAGCCACCTGTCCAACGCCACCCACAGCAAGGAACCTCCACAATAAAGAGGAAACACCAATTGCCAGAATACAGAAAGGCCACCCCAAACACAGCAATATACACAAGATGAAAAGGCAGAGAAATACGCAGCAGGGAAAGGAACGGGATAAATGCCCACCAAACCAAACAACAGAGGAAGAGATAGGGAATCTACCTCATAAAGAATTCCGAATAATGATAGTGAAAGTGATCCAAAATCTTGAAAGCAAATTGGAGTTAGAGATAAATAGCCTGGAGACAAGGATCGAGAAGATGCAAGAAAGGTTTAACAAAGACCTACAAAAAATAAAAGAGTCAATATATAATGAACAATGCAATAAATGAGATCAAAAACACTCTGCAGGGAACCAGCAGTAGAATAACGGAGGCAGAAGATAGGATAAGTGAGGTAGAAGATAGAATGGTAGAAATAAATGAAACAGAGAGGAGAAAAGAGAAGAATTAAAAGAAATGAGGACAACCTCAGAGACCTCTGGGACAACGTGAAACGCCCCAACATTTGAATCATAGGAGTCACAGAAGAAGAGGACAAAAAGGAAGACCATGAGAAAATACTTGAGGAGATAATAGTTGAAAACTTCCCTAAAGTGGGGAAGGAAATAATCACCCAAGTCCAAGAAACCCAGAGAGTCCCAAACAGGATAAACCCAAGACGAAACACCCAGAGGCACATATTAATCAAATTAAAAAAGATCAAACACAAAGAACAAATATTAAAAGCAGCAAGGGAAAAACAACAAATAACTCACAAGGGGATTCCCAGAAGGATAACAGCTGATCTTTCAATAGAAACTCTTCAGGCCAGAAGGGAATGGCAGGACATACTTAAAGTGATGAAAGAAAATAACCTACAGCCCAGATTACTGTACCCAGCAAGGATCTCATTCAAATATGAAGGAGAGAGAAATCAAAAGCTTTACAGACAAGCAAGTGCTGAGAGAACTCAGCACCACCAAACCAGCTCTCCAACAAATGCTAAAGGATCTTCTCAAGACAGGAAACACAGAAAGGATGTATAAACTCAAACCCAAAACAATAAATGGGATCATACTTATCAATAATTACCTGAAATGTAAATGGGTTGAATGCCCCAACCAAAAGAGAAAGACTGACTGAATGGATACAAAAACAAGACCCCTATATATGTTGTCTACAAGAGACCCACCTCAAAACAAGGGACACATACAGACTGAAAGTGAAGGGCTAGAAAAAGATATTCCATACAAATAGAGACCAAAAGAAAGCAGGAGTCGCAATACTCATATCAGATAAAATAGACTTTAAAACAAAGGCTGTGAAAAGAGATAAAGAGGGACACTACACAATGATCAAAGGATCAATCCAAGAAGAAGATATAACAATCATAAATATATATGCACCCAACACAGGAGCACCACAATATGTAAGACAAATGCTAACAAGTATGAGAGTGGAAATTCACAATAACACAATAATATTGGGAGACTTTAATACCCCCTCACACCTATGGATAGATCAACTAAACAGAAAATTAACAAGGAAACAGAAACTTTAAATGATACAATAGACCAGTTAGACCTAACTGATATCTATAGGACATTTCACCCCAAAACAATGAATTTCACCTTTTTCTCAAGCGCACACGGAACCTTCTCCAGGATAGATCACATCCTGGGCCATAAATCTGGCCTTGGTAAATTCAAAAAAATTGAAATCATTCCAAGCATCTTTTCTGACCACAATGCAGTAAGATTAGGTGTCAATTACAGGAGAAAAACTATTAAAAATTCCAACACATGGAGGCTGAACAACACGCTGCTGAACAACCAACAAATCATGGAAGAAATCAAAACAGAAATCAAAAGATGCATAGAAACGAATGAAAATGAAAACACAACAACCCAAAACCTATGGGACACTGTAAAAGCAGTGCTAAGGGGAAGGTTCATAGCAATACAGGCATACCTCAAGAAGCAAGAAAGAAGCCAAATAAATAACCTAACTCTATACCTAAAGCAACTTGAAAAGGAAGAAATTATGAACCCCAGGGTTAGTAGAAGGAAAGAAATCTTAAAAATTAGGGCAGAAATGAATGCAAAAGAAGCAAAAGAGACCATAGCAAAAATCAACAAAACCAAAAGCTGGTTCTTTGAGAAGGTAAATACAATTGACAAACCATTAGCCAGACTCATCAAGAAACAAAGGGAGAAAAATCAACTCAACAAAATTAGAAATGAAAATGGAGAGATCACAACAGACAACACAGAAATGCAAAGGATCATAAGACTATTATCAGCATCTATATGCAAATAAAATGGACAACTTGGAAGAAATGGACAAATTCTTAGAAAAGTATAACTTTCCAAAACTGAACCAGGAAGAAATACAAACTCTCAAGAGACACATCACAAGCACAGAAAATGAAACTATAATCAGAAATCTTCCAACAAACAAAAGCCCAAGACAAGACGGCTTCACAGCTGAATTCTACCAAAAATTTAGAGAAGAGCTAATACCTATCCTACTCAAACTCTTCCAGAATATTGCAGAGGAAGGTAAACTTCCAAACTCATTTTATGAGGCCACTATCACCTTAATACCAGAAGCTGACAAAGATGCCACAAAAAAGGAAAACTATAGGCCAATGACACTGATGAACATAGATGCAATAATCCTTAACAAAATTCTAGCAAACAAAATCCTACAACATATTAAAAAGATCATACATCATGACCAAGTGGGCTTTATCCCAGGGATGCAAGGATTCTTCAATATCTGCAAATCAATCAATGTAATACACCACATTAACAAATTGAAAAATAAAAACCATATGATTATCTCAATAGATCCAGAGAAGGCCTTTGACAAAATTCAACATCCATTTATGATTTTAAAAAAAACCTCCCAGAAAGCAGGCAGAGAAGGAACATACCTCAACATAATTAAAGCTATATATGACAAACCCTCAGCAAACATTATCCTCAATGGTGAAAAATTGAAAGCATTTCCCCTGAAATCAGGAACAAGACAAGGTTGCCCACTCTCAACACTACTATTCAATAGAGTTTTGGAAGTTTTGGCTACAGCAATCAGAGCAGAAAAAGAAATAAAAGGAATCCATATTGGAAAAGAAGAAGTAAAACTCTCACTGTTTGCAGATGACATGATCCTCTACATAGAAAATGCTAAAGACTCCACCAGAAAATTACTAGAGCTAATCAATGAATATAGTAAAGTTGCAGGATATAAAATTAACACATAGAAATCCCTTGCATTCCTATATGCTAACAATGAGAAATCAGAAAGAGAAATTAAGGAAACAATTCCATTCACCATTGCAACAAAAAGAATAAAATACTTAGGAATAAATCTACCCAAAGAAGCAAAAGACCTATATATATAAAACTATAAAACACTGATGAAAGAAATCAAAGAGGACGCAAACAGATGGAGAAATATACCATGCTCATGGATCGGAAGAATCAATATAGTGAAAATGAGTATGCTACCCAAAAGCAATCTGCAAATTCAATGCAATCCCTATCAAGCTACCAATGGTATTTTTCAGAGAACTAGAACAAATAATTTCACAATTTGTATGGAAATACAAAAAGCCTCGATAGCCAAAGCAATCTTGAGAAAGAAGAATGGAACTGCAGGAATCAACCTGCCCGACGTCAGTCTCTACTACAAAGCCACAGTCATCAAGACAGTGTGGTACTGGCACAAAGACAGAAATATAGATCAATGGAACAAAATAGAAAGCCCAGAGATAAATCCACACACCTATGGACCCCTTATCTTTGACAAAGGAGGCAAGAATATACAATGGAGAAAAGACAATCTCTTTAATAAGTGGTGCTGGGAAACTGCTCAAGCACTTGTAAAAGAATGAAACTAGAACACTTTCTAACACCATACACAAAAATAAACTCAAAATGGATTAAAGATGTAAATGTAAGACCAGAAGCTATAAAACTCCTAGAGGAGAACATAGACAAAACACTCTCCGACATAAACCACAGCAGGATCCTCTATGTCAAACCACCCAGAATATTGGAAATAAAAGCAAGAATAAACAAATGGGACCTAGTTAAACTTAAAAGCTTCTGCACAACAAAGGAAACTATAAGCAAAGTGAAGAGACAACCTTCAGAATGTGAGAAAATAATAGCAAATGAAGCAACGGACAAAGAATGAATCTGAAAAATATACAAGCAACTCCTGCAGCTCAATTCCAGAAAAATAAAAGACCCACTCAAAAAGTGGGCCAAAGAACTAAACAGACATTTCTCCAAAGACATACAGATGGCTAACAAACACACATGAAAAGATGCTCAACAGCACTCATTATCAGAGAAATGCAAATCAAAAGCATAATGAGGTACCATTACACGCCAGTCAGAATGGCAGCTATCCAAAAGTGTACAAGCAATAAATGCTGGAGAGGGTGTGGAGAAAAGGGAACCCTCTTACACTGTTGGTGGAATTGCAAACTAGTACAGCCGCTATGGAGAACAGTGTGGAGATTCCTTAAAAAAAATGGAAATAGAACTGCCATATGACCCAGAAATCCCACTGCTGGGCATACACACTGAGGAAACCAGATCTGAAAGAGACACGTGTACCCCAATGTTCACCACAGCACTGTTTATAATAGCCAGGACATGGAAGCAACCTAGATGCCCATCAGCAGATGAATGGATAAGAAAGCTGTGGTACATATACACAATGAAATACTAATCAGCCATTAAAAAGAATACATTTGAATCAGCTCTAATGAGGTGGATGAAACTGGAGCCTATTGTACAGAGTGAAGTAAGCCAGAAAGTAAAACAACAATACAGTATACTAACGCATATATATGGAATTTAGAAAGATGGTAACGATAACTCTGTATGCGAGGCAGCAAGAGAGACACAGATGTATGGAACAGTCTTTTGGACTCTGTGGGAGAGGGTGAGGGTGAGTTGCGGGATGAAATGGGAGGATAACGTTAAAACATGTAAATTATCATATGGGAAACGAATCGCCAGTCCAGGTTCGATGCATGATACAGGATGCTAGGGGCTGGTGCACTGGGATAACCCAGAGGGATGGGCTGGGGAGGGAGTTGTGGGGGGGAGTTCAGAATGGGGAACACATGTACACCCATGGCGGACTCGTGTCAATGTATGGCAAAACCAATACAACGTTGTAAAGTAAAATAAATAATTTTTTAAAAAATAAAACAATTCCATTGACATTAGCAGCAAAAAAGGATAAAATACTGAGGAATAAACTCAAGGAAGCAGTCAGAAACTTGTACACTGCAAACTACAAAACATTGCTGAAAGAAACTAAAAAAGACACAAATAAATGGAAAGGCATCTGTCTGCACAGATCAGAATACTACATATTGTTAAGAAGTCCATGCTATCTGAGGTGGTTAATATTACGTGTCAGCTTGACTGGTACACAGAGTGCCTAGATATTTAGTCAAACATTATTCTGGATGTTTCTGTAGAGTGCTTTTCCATGAGATTAACATTTAAATCAGTCAACTGGATAAAACAGATTTCCCCCTGATAATGTGGGTGGGCTTTATCTAATCAGTTGATAGTCTGATTAAACAAAAAAGCAACCTTTCCTCATGTAAGAGAAGTCCTCCTGTACCATTACACACCAGTGAGGATGGCTGCTATCCAAAAGTCTACAAACAATAAATGCTGGAGAGGGTGTGGAGAAAAGGGAACCCTCCTACACTGTTGGTGGGAATGCAAACTAGTACAGCCACTATGGAAAACAGTGTGGAGATTTCTTAAAAAACTGGAAATAGAACTGCCATATGACCCAGCAATCCCACTTCTGGGCATTCACACTGAGGAAACCAGATCTGAAAGAGACACGTGCACCCCAATGTTCATCGCAGCACTGTTTATAATAGCCAGGACATGGAAGCAACCTAGATGCCCATCAGCAGACGAATGGATAAGGAAGCTGTGGTACATATACACCATGGAATATTACTCAGCCGTTAAAAAGAATTCATTTGAATCAGTCCTAATGAGATGGATGAAACTGGAGCCCCTTATACAGAGTGAAGTAAGCCAGAAAGATAAAGAACATTACAGCATACTAACACATATATATGGAATTTAGAAAGATGGTAATGATAACCCTATATGCAAAACAGAAAAAGAGACACAGAAATACAGAACAGACTTTTGAACTCTGTGGGAGAAGGTGAGGGTGGGATGTTTCAAAAGAACAGCATGTATACTATCTATGGTGAAAAGGATCACCAGCCCAGGTGGGATGCATGAGACAAGTGCTCGGGCCTGGTGCACTGGGAAGACCCAGAGGAATCGGGTGGAGAGGGAGGTGGGAGGGGGGATCGGGATGGGGAATACGTGTAAATCTAGGCTGATTCATATCAATGTATGACAAAACCCACTGAAATGTTGTGATGTAATTAGCCTCCAACTAATAAAAAAAAAAAAAAAAAAAAAGAGAAGTCCTCCTGCGTGAAAGCCTTTGGACGTGGGACTTTGGCTTCTTTTCCTGCCTTTAGACCCAAACTGAAATATCAACTCTATTGGTTTGGTTCTTAGGCCTTCTAACCTGGACTAGAGCTAAACCACTGGCTCTTCTGAGTCTCCAGCTAGCCAACTCACCCTCTAGATCTTGGGACTTACCAGCTGCTATAATTGAATGAGTCAATTCTTTTACACACACACACACAGACACACACACTCCACTAAATCTGTTCTTCTAACACACTACCCAGAGTGATCTACAGATCCAATGCAAACCCTATCAGAATCACAATAGCATGCTTTACAGAAATAGAGAAACTCAGCCGAAAGTTTAAGTAGAATCTAAAGAGATCTTTAATAGGGAAAACAACTTGGACAAAGAAAAAGTAGAGAACTCACACTTCCTGATTTCAAAACATTACAAAGCTCCACTAATGAAAACTGTGTGTTACTGCCATATAAACAAATAGACCAATGGAGTAAAATAGAGATCTTAGAAATAAACCCTCACTTTTAGACGATGTGCCAGGCAGTGGACTTCCTGATAGAGGGGAAAACATAGCTTTTTTAGATACGTACAGTACTTAGAAGAGTGCCGGGCACGGGGTCTCTGCTGTATAAGTTGCTTTTCATAGATTCTGCCAAATTACCTCCCAAATGGAATTCCTGCACCACCGCCACAGGGTTTGCCCCTAAACTCTCCCACTCTCGGAATGGTTAAGCTCTCTCGGAATGGAGGAAGTGGGACGAGAGGCTTGACAGAGGTGTACTCGCAGCATCACGTTCACCCGCCAACTCGCGCGTACTGCCGGGATGGTCCTTGGGCTTGGCAGCAAACCAGAGGAGGCTTTCGATCCCATTGGTTACACCTCGAGGGGACGGCCAAACAAGGCGTGTGCTGGTTGGCAAGAGCCGGACCAATGAGGAGGTGGCAGCTCTGGCGCGCTGAAAACCTCGCGTCATTTGCGGCCATCTCCTGCGTGTGGTGCCGCTGGTGCTTTTCGGCGAGCTCCAGACGCTGCCCAGCTCACCTGCCCTGACCGCCACCACCGCGGCCACCACGACCTGGTTGATAAATCGTCAGCACCCCAGGTCCAGCGGCCATCCAGATCACAATATGAGCTCCACAGATGATGAGGTGTCTGTTTCGGGAGCGGGTTTCGGCTCAGAGTGCAGAGAGCACATAAGGGGCCTTGAGGCCGGCTCCACAGCCCCTCGGGGACCCGGCCCCAGCCCCGAGCCAGGGACACTGGGAAGCGGTGAGGGTGAGGGCGGGAATGGCTTCCCAGACCCTGAGGGCTTCGAGTCAGAGCGGGAGCTGCTGGAAGCGAGAGGGCTGGTGCTTTGGGGCCGTGAAGGCTGGCCTGGCTCTCCTGCCGACGACCAGGGGGATGCCCTGCAGCTGGCTGATGAGTCAGTGGCAGCCATCCTGCAACAGCTGGCCGACCTAAGCATGCTGGGCACCCGCAGATGCCTGTTCCAGGAGAGCTACCCGGTCAGTGAAGTGTCTGGCTTGTGGGACCTGGAGGCGAATCCCACCAGTCAAGACGGTGCCACCCAGAGGTGTGGGGAAACTGCACAGGCTGAGGCTGTCCCTCTCGGGGTCGGCAGGCTCAAGGCGGGCCGGGCCTGGGGGAACCCTATGAGAGACACTAAGAGTAGGTTGAACGTGGCTGTGGATCACCAGTGGCCTCCCTTAGAAAGCACAGCCGGGCTGCTGTCCGACCCCGAGTCCTCTGATGAGTTCAATGAGATAGAACTGAGGAGAGTGAGCATTTATCCCAAAGATGGAGGCCAGGCCAAGCTCAACAGCCCTGAGGATCCTGGGAACACACCCAGACGCTCGAATGTCCAAGGCAGGGAGAATCTCCTTAATGTGCCAGGCACTTGCCTGTCCTTGGCTCCGTGGGGATTAATTTCGGTTGTGGAAAGGGAGGGCAGGCAGGGTGATGCAGAGCAGGAGGACATCTCTCCCCCTAAGAAAATGCAGAGTGTGCTCTGGGGGAAGGGGGGCAGCCTGCCCAGCTACCCGGGAGTGGCAGTAGTATCAGCTCCTGCAGCTGCGTCTACAGGCAGCAGGCGGCGGCCCACTCCTAGGAGGAAGGGGGTCCAGGAGAAGAAATCCCTTGGGGGCATCTCCAATCCTGCCGTGGAGAGAACCTTCCCTTCCTGGGGGCAGGGAATCTCGGCCACTCCCCTGGAACCGGCCACCTTTCCTCCAATCTCCGGCATCCAGCTCCTCGGGAGGTCCAAGAAGTATGCCTTGGTCCCTTGGGTAGCCCAAGAGTCCAAGCACACCGTCACTGGGAAGAAATCCGTGGCTAGGCGGGCCTGGGAGTCGGTGGCAGCAATGGCGAAGAAATCCATGCCTAGGCGGGCCCGGGAATCGGTGGCAGCAATGGCGGTGTCTGGAGAAGGCAACAACCCAAATAGAGATCCATTCCCAAAGGGCCAAGTGAGTCGGCAAGGCCCCTCCTCTCTCCACACTCTTCCCCCTCCCACCCTCCCCACGGCACAGGTCTTCACACCTTGCTCCCTCTCTCCATCCCGCAGGTGTTGTCATTGGGTGGCCCTCCGTCACTGGGTCATTAGGATGCCAGATTGGGGTCCTTTTACTAGGGACAAACGTTAAGGTAGCACTTTGGGTGTGCTGGGCTCGGCTCTTAACCCTTGGCCTGGTTCCAGCCTCCTCCACGAGGCTGGGGCTGGAGTGGAAGGGAGAGCTGGTAGCTGAATTGATTTGAGGGGACCCCTTAAAAGCTTCACAGAGCTTCGGTGTTTAGACGCATCACTTTCCTGAATCCTACTTCCTAGCTGCTCCCCAAACCTTTCAGGGATGGGACCCAGGCTTTCTCAGTGCCACATTACTCTCCCCAGCTCAGCTCTGCCTGCTGGCCTGGGGCTGACTGACAGAGAATGTGCTAAAGAGATCAGCCTTTCAATTCTCTTTCCAATTCCCTGCCTCAGCTCGGTCTTGAATCACATGAGCTCTCACACACACAGGAATAGACATATAAATGCACTGGTACACACACCCATGCATGCACACACACTTACTCCTGATCAGTGAGAAATCTTTGTTTTTAGCTGACCAGTGACAGGCCGGGGCCATCTTGTCCATGGGTGCATCATGGAGAACCCAGCGGCGCCAACGTCAACTTCAGAGGTGCACAGGATTCAGGAAACTCAGAGACCGTGGCCATGAACAAGGGAGAAGTCATGAACAGAGGCCTGGCCCCTCAGGTGAGTGTCCTGGGTTTTGATATGGGGGGAGGAGGCCAGGGGTGAGGGCAGAAACCTCTGTCTCTGACTCTCTCTCTCTCTCATCTGGGGACTCAGCCTTGCTCTCAGGCCGCTTCTCCCATGAGAAAGAGGGTATCAACCTGTTTTGTTTGGTAGGGGTGATGGGTGACAGTGCCCCAACAGCTACTCTGGGCATAGACCTGCAGGCTAATAGTCTTTTCTGTGAAGTGCTGTTGGCCCACATTGCTCTCCCAGGTGCTGGCTGTGGCTGCCACTCTGGGAAGCTCAAACCCAGAACCATAGTCTTTTGCGACCATTGTGGTGAAATGGCCGCCCCCACGGAATAGGAGGGGCAGGCCCAGAGAGACAGTTTGGGCTGCCTGCCGGGCAGAGCAGGGGAGACTTGATGCTAGCAGAGGGCGGTACTGCCTCAGCTCACGTTAGACCCGGCTTGGCCCTTTGCACCTCAGTAGGAACCTGGGAAGCTGGATTGCGTGTCCTTTCCCTGTCAGGTGACCGGGAACCAACTGACCATCCCCCAAGGCCAAAAAGGCAGCAGCAGCCACCCGGAAGGCAGGGATGTCCTCGGGTAATACTTCTTCTGGCTCCTGGAAATGCACACCCAAACCCCATGGTGGGATCTGGGTCCACGTGCACCTGACATGTGTGGGTCCCCCACCCCCATCCCATCCCGCACCGCAGGGAGGGAGCCCACCTCCTTTCCACTGAGGAAAGTCTTTCCCTTGCCAATCTAGACACCTGGCTTTGGGATGGAGGGCCCGGGGGAGAAGAGGGGAGGAGGAGAGGGGAGGCGGGTGTATACTAACCATTTCTCTTCTTCCTATGTCTGCTGGCCTAGTGTCTGGTGCTACAGAGAGAAATAGATGACCTTAAGGAGAAACTTGGTATGAGGAACCAGGGACAGAGAGGAACGGGTTCTTAGTGCAGAATTGGGGTGGGCCCTTGGGGTGAGGTGGGCTGCAGGTGCAGGGGGCCTCGTAGGGATCAGCATTCCTGTGGGGAGGAGAACCTATCAAGCCTGTCCCTGGAGCATGCGGTGCATGTCCAGCTGGGCATGCGGACAAGTAGCAAAGTACTGCGTGGACTGCATGCACACTCTGCCAGCCAGACGAGTCCTAGAGAGCTCCTTCTGATAGGACTTGTAGAGATGCCTTGTTGATCTGTTGTGGCCTCTAAGGGTCTTGTTGGATTGCTTGGGAGACAATTTTTGAAAGGTTCGGGCGTGGCCCCGAGCCTGAGAGCTGCTGGCACATTTTGTTTCCTTTTAGGAAATGGCTCCACATTAAATTCCGTTGGTGGGGAGTGATCAGGCCCAGAGCTCTTTGCATCGGGGCTGGGGATAGGTGGGTTTCAGGTTGCAGGGCTAGGTGGTTCCCCACTGGGACAGGGGCACAGGCTTCTATGTCCGTCTGTCTGGAGCGCCTGTTTATGCCTCTCCAATTTGCAGCCTCCATGCGGTACCTGTCTGACAAGTTCCAGATCCTTTGAAGTGAGTGTTACACACACCATACCCCTTCCCACAACGTTGGCTGTTGAGCAGGGCTGTGGGCTGGCCCAGGCTTGAGGCTCTTCCCTGACTCTGCTGTTTTACAGGTTGAGCCCAGTATCTTTCTGGAAGATGAGCAGCTGTTACCTCCAGGGCTGGCGAGCTCTGGCCAAGCTTGTTGCCTCTCATTCTGCCTCCACCAGGGCATCCTCTGCCCCTTGTTTTGCCCCCTCTCTGCTCCAGTCTCACAGCAGTTTTTGATTAAAGGAATTCTCATATTCTGTGTCCTGCCCTGTCTCTGGGTGGTAGGGGTTGGGGGAGTGGGGCAAGGACTGGTGAGGAGTCACTCCATATTAGAGTCTGTTGCAGAACAGTACCTCTGGAATCCTGTGGCGGGGACTCTGGGTCAGTCTCTGCTACCATCCATGCTAGCAGGGCAATGGAGTGCCCCCAGTCTGGGTTCACTTAGGGTTCTGTCTGGCCACATTGATACATCCTCCCATTCCCCTAAAATCCCTCTTCTAGTTCTTAAACACCCTCCTGGGATTTGCCGGTTCCCATCCATTGCTGACATTCTGCCTCCCCGTTGGAAGGAAATCATGACCCCGATACAGAGCTCCAGCCCATCCTCCTTGCCGCACTGGACTCATTGTCCTATTTACCCTGACCACTCTCTTTTCCTGTTGGAGCACCCTTGATCCCTCCCTTGACTTGCCATTGGTTACCTTGCCTGCATGTGTAGTTCAGCAGGTGGAAACAGGCACAGGTGCCCTCATCTCTGCCTTCCCAGGCTCTGCCCTCTCATTGGAGTCCCTACTGCCGGTACCATCCCCACCCCCACCCCAGTCCCACCTTGCACGCTCGAACCTGCACACAGTCCTCCTCTCCTCTTTAGCCCTCACCCCTGAGACAGGCACCAATATTTTACTTCTCCTTCTTTGTACTGAGTAGAGGTTTTGGGCATGAAGCCTGGATCCAGTGAACTGGGGAGCAGGAGGGAAGGTACAGGGAACACAGGAGACAGGTTAGTCTCTGGGCTGGATGTCAGGAGAGGCATCTGTTTGGTGCCAACCTGGGTCAGACTGCACCCTGGCAGCTAGAGATGGATGGTGGAATCCTCAGTGTTTTCACATCCTCCCTGCCCTAGCCAGCTGACCACCCTCGCCTCCAGCCTGAGCCTCTCTATACCCTTGAGTGGAAATGGGCCCATCATGCTCTACCGCAAGTGTGGTTAGTAAGTCTCTGTTCTTGCAGGGTCCCTGTCAAATACTGTTCCACCAGACCCATGACACAGATCTTCCAACAAATGATATTTCCCAGAGTATCCCAGCTCAGTATCCCAGACTACTTCTTTAGGGCACATGACAATGAGTCTGAACTCTGTGTTCAATTTCCCCCTCACTGGAATTTGGGGAGCACTTCCTTTCTCTCAGCCAACACTCCAGGACTGTGCCAGCCTGAGACTCAGAGAGACAGATCTGTGTTTGAGTGACTTGAGGGTAGGTTCTGCCTGACACTATTCCTGAAAGACCAGGGTTTTATTGCACAAAAGGGGATATGACGGTAGGTAGCACATTCAGAGTTGGTGCCTGGACATCTCTCTGTGTGAATAAAAGTCAGCAAGGATAATGCCCTTGAGGCAGAAGGATGTGATTCGGGGAGTAAAGAAAGTAGAGACTGGTCCAGATTCTGTAAGGCACTGAGTGAGCTGAAGCAAGCGTTGGATCTCCAATATTCAAGGGGGTGTTGTCACATTCCAAAAAGGTAGGAGGGGGATGATGCAGGGGTCACCAAACCTCAGGACAGGGTGTTGGGACTCTGACAGTGTTGGAGTCGCTGGAGGGGGCTCTGGATCCTACCTTGCCATGCTATGATATCCGCCAACTGCTGAGGGTGTGGATGAATGAAAATGGGAAGGGTGGCTCTGGAGAGTACCAGGGATACTGCTGCTCATCTTAGAAACAGGAGACCGCCCAACATGAGTTACCTGAGTCAGGGGCAAGAAGGGTGCCATGAGCAAGCGAAGTTAGGAGTGACTGCACCTGGACAATGGGGAGCATTTCGCCCATATTCTCACATTGATTCCCTTCCAGGCCTCTTGGCATGAGGCCAGGTGGACAGACTACGTGTGGGTTGGAACCGTCAGAGACCTCATGGTAAGAAAAGAACATGCGTGGGACTTACTCCTTCCACTCAGACCCCTCCCAGGAGCAGGTGGGCTTGATCACTTAGTTTAGAGCTTATCCAGTGGTTGTTGCAAGGTAGTGTAGCCCATCTCGTTTTTGTCCGAGTGAGTAAATTTGGCAGAGACCGTCCAGCTGAGGTCTCTGCCCACCGAGACATGTAGGTAAGTTGTTCCCAGGGAGAAGTCCTGCACCAGCATCAACACCACGCTTTGGCAAAGAGGGACCCGGGACTTTGGTCACCAGGGTGAGGAAGTGGAGAAGCTCATGGAAGTGGAGGTGCAAGGGCATGAACACAACCCCTCATTCATTTTTTACCAGGCTCCCTTCCCTCCTCTGAGCACACAGCTCAGACCAACTACCTCAGTATAATGTTGCTGGAAACATAGACATCACAGGCCTTGGCTCAGCCCCAAGCCGTCCACTTCCAGTGAGAAATCTGTGGCAGGGCCTGAGGCATAGGTTAAAGAAACACATCTAGGCCCCAAGGGGTAGGAGGAATGCAGAAGCCAGGCCTCATTCAGTGCACCCCTGTTGCCTTTCCCCCTCATGCCCCTTCTCCAGCCTGGCAGACAATGACAGCTGCTTTGGAGAGCCCTAGGCCCCATCCTGCCTGGTTCTGCTGCCTGTCCATCACCTGGGAAAATGCTCCCTCCCCATCACACCCACACCCCACCAGCCCCAGCCCCAGGTCTACCTCCCTCTCTGGACCCTTGAGGGAGATTGGCACAAACAAAGAAGGTAGAGTAGGTGAGTCCTGAAGAGGGAGCCTGGGGTGGTGAGCACTGTAATCTTTCCAAAAGATGTCCAAGTCCTAATCCCTGCAGTTGGCTTGTATTTTCCTTTGCGTTGTAACAGTGGGTTATGCTTGCAGATGCAATAAAGGCTGCTACTCAGCTGACTTAATGTGGGGTAACTCTCACCTGCATTGCCCAGATCCGGCCGGGCACTGGGGCTGCCAGATTTTCCACCTTGACTATCCCTGGGTAACTATCCCAGTCCCTGGGACCTCTGAGTGTTTGAATGACTGTGTTGTTCTTGGTGCCCTTGTGCTTGTGCAATATTGAAGGTCTGGTAAGTACTGCTCAGATGCAGATGGAGAACAGACCTGTAGTTTTGAACCCCTCTTTTGTTCCAAGCCAATCACTTCTTCCTCCCTAGTCCTCTTGAGGTAACTGCCAGCCTGAATTTTACAATGATGATTCACTTTTTAAAAAGGATTTACTATTGCTTTTTCATAAAATAGCCCTTCCAAACATAAAAGGTTAATTACATTGAAATTAATATGAATTAAACAGACTATACATATACACGTTGTGGAGAGTGCAAGCCCTCAGTATCACAGATAATTATGAACCAATCAACTCATGTAACTATACTCAGGTGACATAAATGTACATTGCACATCCAGAAGTCACCTATATGTTCTTTTCTCTGAGGAATCCAAATGGATAAATCTCCATACTGCCTGATTCCATTTACTTCACAGTCTTGAGGAGGCCAAACTATAGACACAAGAAAACAGACTGGGGATTGCCAGGGTCTTGGGCTTGAGATTAGGGGTTAAACTACCAAAGAGCATGAAACAATTTTGTAGCTGATGAAAATATTTTTTATGTTGATTGTAGTGGTGGTTCCATAATACAATGTTTGCAGGCACTTAGATTTTGTGTGTAAATGAATTTCAATAAACCCATATTATTTAATAAATTGTAGAAAGTACATTATGAGATGGCAATCAGAGAAGAAAAAGAAACAAAGGGAATCCAAAATGGAAAGGAAAATTAAAACTCTCACTGTTTGCAGATGACATGTTACTATACACTGGAAATCCTAAGGATGCCACCTGAAATCTACCAGAATTCATAAATCAATTCAGTAAAGTTGCAGAGTACAAAAGCATTATATAGAATCTGTTACATTTCTATCCTGTTCATGGGGTCCAATCCCAAAGAAGGGTAATGCCAAAGAACATTCAAACTACCATACACCTGTGCTCATTTCACATGCTAGTAAGTGAAAGTGAAAGTATTAGTTGCTCAGTCGTGTGTGACTCTTGGCAACCCCATGGACTGTAACCCACCAGGCTCCTCTGTTTATGGGTTTCTCCAGGCAAGAATACTGAAGCAAGAAGCCATTCCCCTTCTCCACGGGATCTTCCTGACCCAGGGACCAGAACTCATGTTTCCTGCATTGCAGTCAGATTCTCTATCATCTGAGATGGGAGTACCAGACCAATTTACCTGTCTCCTGAGAAACCTGAATGCGGGTCAAGAAGCAACAGTTAGAACCAAACACGGAACAATGGACTGGTTCAAAATTGGGAAAGGAGTACATCAAGGCTGCATTTTGTCACCCTGATTAAATAATCAGAATACATCATGCGAAATGCTGGGCTGGATGAATCACAGGCCAAAATCAAGATTGCCAGGAGAAATAGCAATAACCTCAGATAGGCAGGGGATACCACTCTAGTTGCAGAAAACACAGAGAAACTAAAGAGCCTCTTGATGAAGGTGAAAGAGGAGAGTGGAAAAGCTGACTTAAAACTCAACATTCAAAAAACGAAGATCATGGCATCTGGTCCCATCACTTCCTGGCAAATAGATGGGGAAACAGTGGAAACAGTGACAGACTTTATTTTGGGGGGCCCCCAAATCACTTCAGATGGTGACTGCAGCCATGAAATTAAAAGACGTTTGCTCCTTGGAAGAAAAGCTATGACCAACCTAGACAGCATATTAAAAAGCAGAGACATTACTTTGCCGACAAAGGTCTGTCTAGTCAAAGTTTTTTTGTCAACTGTCTAGTCAACTGGTTTTTTCAGTAGTCATGCATGGATGTGAGACTTGGACTTTAAAGAAAGCTGAGCGCCAAAGAATTGACACTTTTGAACTCTCGTGTTGGAGAAGACTCTTGAGAGTCCCTTGGACTGCAAGGAGATAAAACCAGTCCATCCTAAAGGAAATCAGTCCTGAATATTCATTGGAAGGACTGATGCTGAAGCTGAAACCTCAATACTTTGGCCACCTGATGCGAAGAACTGACTCATTGGAAAAGACCCTGATACTGGGAACGATTGAAGGTGAGAGAAAAAGGGGACGACCGAGGATGAGGTGGTTGGATGGCATCACCGGCTGGATGGACATGAGTTTGAGTAAGTTCCGGGAGTTGGTGATGGACAGGGAAGCCTGGCGTTCTGCAGTCCATGGGGTCATAAAGAGTCAGACATGACTGCACGACTAAACTGAACTGAACTGAACTTGGATTGGAAGAATGAATGTTGTTAAATGTCCACGGTACCCAAGGCAATCTACAGATTTCAGTGCAATCCCTATCAAATTACCAATGGCATTTTTCACACAACTGGAACAAATAATTTTCAAAATTGCATGGAAACACACACAGCTCTGAATTGTGGAAACAATCTTGAGAAAGAAGAATGTAGTTGTAGAAATTATGCTCCCTGACCTTAGACTGTGCTACAAAGATACAGTAATCAAAACAGCATGGTACCAGCACAAAAACAGACACAAAGATCAATGCTACAGGGTAGAAAGCCCAGAAATAAACCCATGCACTTATGGTCAATTACTCTGTGACAAAGGAGGCAAGAATATACAATGGAGAAATGAGAGTCTCTTCAGAAGGTGGTGTGGGAAAACTACTTCAAAATAGCCAAGACATGGAAGTAACCTAAATGTCCATCAAAAGAGGAATGAATAAAGAAGATGTGATATACATATACATATACATACACACACATAAATATGTCTATATATCTATATCTATACACACATATATACACACGTGGAATAGAATGGGTAAATAAGGTGTGTGTTTATATATTTGTATATATATATATGCATACAATGGAATATTAGCCATAAAAAAGAAAGAAATAATGCCATCTGCATCAACATGGATGGACCTAGAGATGATCATTCTTTATAGAATTTTGTTTTCTGTCAAACATCAACATGAATCAGCCATAGGTATACATATGCTGCTCCCTCTTGAACCTCCCTCCCATCTCCTTCTCTTCCCTGCCCCTCTAGGTTGATACAGAGCCCCTGTTTGAGTTCCCTGAGACATACAGCAAATTCCCATTGACCATCTATTTTACATATGGTAACATAATTTTCCATGTTACTCTCTCCATACATCTCACCCTCTCCTCCCTTCTCCCCATGTCCATAACGCTGTTCTCTATGTCTGTTTCTCCATTGCTGCCCTGCAAATAAATTCATTGGTATCATCTTTCTAGATTCCATATATATGCATCAGTGTATACAATATTAATGTTTCTCTTTCTGACTTATTTCTCTCTGTATAATAGGGTCTAGGTTCTTCCACCACATTAGAACTGATTCAAATGCGTTCCTTTTTATGGCTGAGTAATATTTCATTGTGTATATGTACTACAGCTTCGTTACCCATTCATCTGTCGATGGACATCTAGGTTGCTTCCGTGTCCTAGCTATCGTGAACAGTGCTGCAATGAACACTGGGGTACGTGTGTCTTTTTCAATTTTGGTGTCCTCAGGGTATTTGCCTGGGAGTGGGATTGCTGGGTCATATGGTGGTTTTACTGCTACTTCTTTAAGGAATCTCCATACTGTCTTCCCTAGTGGCTGTGTCAATTTGCATTCCTACCAACAGTGCAAGAGTCATCCCTTTTCTCCACACCCTCTCCAGCATTTATTGTTTGTAGACTTTTTGATGATGGCCATTCTGACCGGTGTGAGGTGATATCTCATTGTAGTTTTGATTTGCATTTCTCTAATAATGAGTGATGCTGAGCATCTTTTCATGTGTTTGTTAGCCATCTGTATGTGTTCTTCGGAGAAGTGTCCATTTAGGTCTTTCCCCCACTTTTTGATTGGGTTGTTTGTTTCTCTGGTATTGACTTGTATGAGCTGATTGTATATTTTGGAAATTAATCCTTTGTCAGTTGTTTCATTTGCTATTATCTTTTCCCATTCTGAGCATTGTCTTTTCACCTTGTTTGTAGTTTCCTTTGCTGTGGAAAAGCTTTTAAGTTTAATTAGGTCCCACTTGTTTATTTTTGTTTTTATTTCCATTAGTCTAGGAGGTGGTCATGGAGGATCTTGCTTTGATTTATGTCATTGAGTGTTCTGCCTATGTTTTCCTCTAAGAGTTTTATAGTTTCTGGTCTTACATTTAGGTCTTTAATCCATCTTGAGTTTATCTTTGTGTATGGTGTTTAGGAAGTGTTCTAATTTCATTCTTTTACATGTTGATTGCTACAACATCTTAAGCAGTTTTCAACCTTAGAAAATTTAACTTTGAGGCAATACAATTATTTACTGAAGGCACTCATTCAAAATGCACGTGTCCCCAAACTGTTCTTTGTCCCTATATTTTTAATTCTGCTTCCAATCAAAGAACATGCATTGCATTCAGTTTTTGTGTCTCTTTATGTCCTTTAAACTAGAACAATTTCCCAGACATTTTTTGGTCATGTGTGACATGACCTTTCACTGTTTAGTATGATGCTGATGGTGGGCTTGTCATATATGGCCTTTATTATGTTGAAGTATGTTCCTTCTATACCCAACTTGTTCAGCTTTTTTATCCTGAAGTGATGTATTTTGCCAAATGCTTTTTCTTCATATATCAAAGTGATCATATGATTCTAATTTTTCACTTTTTAATGTGGTATATCACACTTATTGATTTAAATAGGTTGAACCACCCTCGCCTCTCAGGGATAATTCTCACTTGGTCATAGTATATACTTCTTTTCATGTGCTGTTGAGTTTGGCCTGCTATTTTGTTAAGAATTTCAGTGACATCAGTGACATTAGTCTATAGTTTTCTTGTAGTGTCTTTCTCTGACTTTGGTATCAGATAACACTGGCCTTGTGAAATGAGTTCAGAAGTATTCCATCATTTTTAATTTTCTGGAAGAGTTTGAGAAAGACTGGCATTAATTCTTCCATAAATGATGGGTAGAATGCACAACTGAAACCACCTGGTCTTGGCCTTTTCTTTGCTGAGAGTTGTTTTTGCCTTCACTGATTTGATCTCCTTACTCATAATTGGTCTGTTCGTATTTTCTATTTCTACATGATTCAGTCTTGGTAAATTGCATGTTTCTAGGAATTTATCCACTCCTAGATTTCCAATTTGATGGTGTATAGCTGTTCATAATTGTCTCTCACAATCCTTTGTATTTCTGTGGTGTCATTGTAATGTCTCCTCTTTCATATCTGATTTAATTTGTTTGAACTCTTTTTTTCTGAGTTAATCTAGTAACAAGTTTGTCAATTTTGTTTATCATTTCAAAAAGCCAGCTCTTATTTTCATTGATCTTTTCTATTCATTCTCTGGTCTCCATTTCAATTTTTTTTCTTCTCTGATCTTTGTTGTTTCCTTCTATCTCTAACTTTGCACTTAGCTTTTTCTTTTTTCCCCTTATTCCACAAGGTTGTTTATTTGGTAGCTTTCTTGTTTCTTTTAAAAAAAATATAATTTCATTCCCATTTATTTATTTTTGGCCAAGCTTGGTTTCCGTTGATGTGCAGGCTTTTCTCCAGTAGCGGCAAATGGGGGCTACTCTCTAGTTGCGGTGTGCAGGCCCCCGGTTGCAGTGGCTTCTCTTGTTGTGGAGCACAGGCTCTAGGTGCGCAGACTCAGTAGTTGCAGCTCCCGGGCTCTAGAGCACAGGCTCATAGTTGTAGTGCACAGGCTTAGTTGCTCTGCGGCTTGTGGGATTCTCCCAGATCAGGGCATGAACCTGTGCATCCTGCATTGGCAAGCAGATTCTTTTCCACTGAGCCAACGGAGAATCCCTCTTTCTTGTTTCTTAATGTATTCATTTATCATTATAAACTTCTTTCTTAGACCTGCTTTTGTAGTACATTGTGGTTCCGTTTTCATTTGTTTCAAGATATTCTTAAATATACCATTTTACTTCTTCTTTGACCCGTTAGTTGCTCAGGAGTGTGCTATTTAATATCCAGATATTTGTGACTTTTCCAGCTTTGTTCCTGTTACTGATTTCTAGTTTCATGCCATTGTACTCACAAAAGATACTTGGTGTGGTTTCAATCTTCTTAAATTTAATTAGAGATGTTTCATGAGATATCGTATGATCCATCCTGGAAGATGTTCCATTTGCCCTTGAGAAGAATCTGTTCTGCTGCTGTGAGATGGAATGTTGTATATGTCTGTTAATTCTATCTGGGCTGCAGTATGGTTCAAGCCCATTTCCTTATTCCTTTTGTTGATCTCCTGTGGATAATCTATCCATTGTGGAACTGGAATATTCAAATCCCCTACTATTGTCATGTTGATACATATTTAGCTGTTCACATCTGTTAGTATTTGCTCAATATACACAGGTGTTCCAATGGTGGGTGGGTATATATTAATATTCACAATTCTTGTATCATCTCGATGAACTGACACCCTTTATCAATATATAATGACTTTCTTTGTCACAAAATACCATTTTTGGCTTAAAGCCTATTTTGTCTGATATCGGTATGGCTATTCCTGCTCTCTTTTGTTTACCACTTTCATGGAATACCTTTCACCATGCCTTCACTTTGAGCATATGTATGACCTTAAACCTGAAGTGAGTCTCTTGTAGGCAACAGTGCAGTTGAGCACTGTTTTTCAGTGTTTATTTTTTTTTAATCCATCCATCCACTCTATTCCTTTTGCTGGAGAACTAAATCCAGTTACATTTAGAGTAATTATCGATAGATAAGGTTTTAATACTTAATGCCCCTGTCCCTGTGGGGACCTAATTAAAATTAAAAGCTTCTGCACAACTCAGGAAACTATAAGCAAGGTGAAAAGACAGCCTTCAGAATGAGAGAAAATAATAGCACATGAAGCAACAGACAAAGAATGAATCTCAAAAATATACAAGCAACTCCTGCAGCTCGATTCCAGAAAAATAAACGACCCAATCAAAAAGTGGGCCAAAGATCTAAACAGGCATTTCTCCAATGAAGACATACAGATGGCTAACAAACACATGAAAAGA
Organism: Cervus canadensis; assembly: GCF_019320065.1. Taxonomy (NCBI): domain Eukaryota; kingdom Metazoa; phylum Chordata; class Mammalia; order Artiodactyla; family Cervidae; genus Cervus; species Cervus canadensis. Next base: position 38,369,811 of record NC_057419.1, read on the forward strand.
TGCTCAACAGCACTCATTATCAGAGAAATGCAAATCAAAAAAACAATAAGGTACCATTTCACGCCAATCAGAATGACAGCTATCTAAAAGTGTACAAGCAATAAATGCTGGAGAGGGTGTGGAGAAAGGGGAACCCTCTTCCACTGTTGGTGGGAATGCAAACTAGTGCAGCCACTATGGAGATCTGTGTGGAGATTCCTTAAAAAACTGGAAATAGAACTGCCATATGACACAGCAATTCTGCTGCTGGGAATACACACTGAGGAAACCAGAATTGAAAGAGACATGTGTACCCCAATGTTCACCACAACACTGTTTATAATAGCCAGGACATGGAAACAACCTAGATGTCCATCAGCAGACGAATGGATAAGGAAGCTGTGGTACATATACACAACGGAATATTACTCAGCTATTAGAAAGAATACATTTGAATCAGCTCTAATGAGGTGGATGAAACTGGAGCCCATTATACAGAGTGAAGTAAGCCTGAAAGAAAAACACCAATACAGTACCCTAATGCATATATAGGGAATTTAGAAAGATGGAAACAGTAACCCTGTATGCGAGACAGCAAATGACACACAGATGCATTGAACAGTCTTTTGGACTCTGTGGGAGAGGGCGAGGGAGGGATGATATGGGAGAATGTCATTGAAACATGTAAATTATCATATGAGAAACGAATCGCCCATCCAGGTTTGATGCATGATACAGGATGCTCGGGGCTGGTGCACTGGGATTGAGAGGGAGGTGGGAGTGGGGTTCAGGTTGGGGAACACATGTCCACCCATGGCGGATTCAGTCAATGTATGGCAAAACCATACAATGTTGTAAAGTAAAATTAATTAATCAATTAAATTAAAAAAAGGTGAATCATCATTGTAAAAGTCAAACTGGCAGACACCTCAAGAGGACTAGGGAGGAAGAAGTGATGGGCTTGGAACAAAAGGGGGGTTCAAACCTACAGGTCTGTTCTTCATCTGCATCTGAGCAGGACTTACCAGGCCTTCAATATTGCACAAGCACAAGGGCACCAAGCACAACACAGTCATTCAAACACTGGGACAGCACAGGGACTGGGATAGTTACCCAGGGATAGTCAAGGTGGAAAATCTGGCAGCCCCAGTGTGCCCGGCCGGATCTGGCCAATGCAAGTGAGACTTACCTCACATTAAGTCAGCTGAGTAGCAGCCTTTATTGCATCTGCAAGCATAACCCACTGTTACAACGCAAAGGAAAATACAAGCCAACTGCAGGGATTAGGACTTGGATTTTGTGGCAAAATTACTGTGCTCACCACCCGAGATTCCCTCTTCAGGACTCACCTACCCTACCTTCTTGGTTTGTGCCCATCTCCCTCAAGAGTCCAGAGAGGGAGGTAGACCTGGGGTGGTGCTGGTGGGGTGTGGGTGTGATGGGGAGGGAGCATCTTCCCAGGTGTTGGACAGGTAGCAGAATCAGGCAGGATGGGGCCTAGGGCTCTCCAAAGCAGCTGTCACTGTCTCCCAGGCTGGAGAAGGGGCATGAGGGGGAAAGGCAACAGGGGTGCACTGATTGAGGCCGGGCTTCTGTGTTCCTCCTACCCCCTGGGGCCCAGATGGATTTCTTTAACCTATGCCTCAGGCCCTGCCACGGATTCCCCACTGGAAGTGGAAGGCTTGGGGCTGAGCCAAGGCCTGTGATGTCTATGTTTCCAGCAACATTATAGTGAGGTAGTTGGTCTGAACTGTGTGCTCAGAGGAGGGAAGGGAGCCTGGTAAATAGTGAATGAGGGGTTGTGTTCACACCCTCGCACCTCCACTTCCATGAGCTTCTGCACTGCCTCACCCTGGTGACCACAGTCCTGGGCCCCTCTCTGCCCAAGGGTGGTGCTGATGCTGGTGCTGGACTTCTCCCTGGGCACAACTTACCTACATGTCTCGGTGGGCAGAGACCTCAGCCAGAAGGTCTCTGCCAAATTTACTCACTCGGACAACTGTGAGATGGGCTACACTACCATGCAATAACCACTGGATCAGCTCTAAACTAAGTGATCCATACCAACTTCCAGGGAAGGGTCTGAGTGGAAGGAGTAAGTCCCATGCATGTTCTTTTCTGACCCCAAAGTCTCTGACTGTTCCACCCACACGTAGTCTGTCCACCTGGCCTCATGCCAAGAGGCCTGGAAGGGAATCAGTGTGAGAGTATGGGGGAAGTGCTCCCCATTCCAGGTGCAGTCACTCCTAAATTCGCTTCCTCGCGGCACCCATCTTGCCCCTGCCTCGGGTAACTCATGTTGGGTGGTCTCTTGTTTCTAAGATGAGCAGCAGTATCCCTGGTACACTCCAGAGCCACTCCTCCAATTTTCATTCATCCACACCCTCAGCAGTTGGCAGATATCATAGCATGGCAAGGTAGGATCCAGGGCCTCCTCCAGCCACTCCAACTCTGTCAGAGTCGCAACACCCTGTCCTGAGGTTTGGTGACCCCTGCATCATTCCCCTCCTACCTTTTGGAAATGTGACAATACCCCTTGAATATCGGGGATCCAATGCTTGCTTCAGCTCACTCAGTGCCTTACATTATCTGGACGAGTCTCTACTTTCTTTACTCCCTGAATCACATCCTTCTGACTCAAGGGCATTATCCTTGCTGACTTTTATTCACACAGAGAGATGTCCAGGCACCAACTCTGCATGTGCTATCTACCATCATACCCCCTTCTGTGTAATAAAACCCTGGTCTTTCAGGAATGGTGTCAGGCAGAACCTACCCTCAGTTCACTCAAACACAGATCTGTCTCTCTGAGTCTCAGGCTGGCACAGTCCTGGGGTGCTGGCTGAGGGAAAGGAAGTGCTTCCCAAATTCCAGCGAGGGGGAAATTGAACACAGAGTTCAGACTCATTGTCATGTGCCCCAAAGAAGTGGTCTGGGATACTGAGCTGGGATACTCTGGGAAATATCATTTGTTGGAAGATCTGTGTCATGGGTCTGGTGGAACAGTATTTGACAGGGACCCTGCAAGAACAGAGACCTACTAACCACACTTGCCATAGAGCATGATGGGCCCATTTCCACTCAAGGGTATAGAGAGGCTCAGGCTGGAGGCGAGGGTGGTCAGCTGGCTAGGGCAGGGAGGATGTGAAAACACAAAGGACTCCACCATCCATCTCTGGCTGCCAGGGTGCAGTCTGACTGAGGCTGCCACCAAACCGATGCATCTCCTGACCTCCAGCCCAGAGACTAGCCTGTCTCCTGTGTTCCCTGTAGCTTCCCTCCTGCTCCCCAGCTCACTGGGTCCAGGCTTCATGCCCAAGGCCTTTATTGCATCCAAAGATGGAGACGCAGAACTATAGGGGCCTGAGTCTCAGGGCTGGGGGCTAAAGAGGAGAGGAGGACTGTGTGCAGGTTCCAGTGTGCATGGTGCGACTGGGCGGGGGTGGGGAGTGTAGGGGCAGTCGGGACTCCAATGAGTGGGCAGAGCCTGGGAAGGGAGAGATGAGGGCACCTGTGCCTGTTTCCACCTGCTGAACTACACGTGCAGGCAAGGTCACCAATGGCAAGTCATGGGAGGGATCGAGGGTGCTCCAACAGGAAAAGAGAGTGGTCAGGGTAAGTAGGACAATGAGTCCAGTGCGGCAAGGAGGATGGGTTGGAGTTCTGTAAGGGGGTCATGAGTTCGTTCCAACGGGGAGGCAGAATGTCAGTGATGGATGGGTACTGACAAATCCCAGTGGAGGGTGTTTAGAGAACTGGTAGAGGGCCTTTAGAGGAATGGGAGGATGTGCCAATGTGGCCAGACAAGGCCCTCAGTGAACCCAGACCAGGTGCACTCCACTGCCCTGCTGGCCTGGATGGTAGCAGAGGCTGACCCAGAGTCCCCACCACAGGATTCCAGAGGTACTGTTCTGCAACAAGCTCTAATATGGCGTGGCTCCCCACCAGGCCTTGCCCCAGTCCCCCAACCCCTACCCCCAGAGAGAGGGCAGAACACAGAATATGAGAAGCACTTTAATCAAAAACTGCTGTGAGACTGGGGCAGAGAGGGGGCAAAACAATGGGCAGAGGATGCCCTGGTGGAGGCAGGAGGCAACAAGGTTGGCCACAGCTCACCAGCACCGGAAGTAACTTCTGCTCCTCTTGAAGAAAGATATGGGGCTCAACCTGTGAAACAGCAGAGTCAGGGAAGAACCTCAAGCCAGGGCCAGTCCACAACCCTGCTCAACAGCCAGGACTGTGGGAAGCAGTATGGTGTGTGTAACACTCACTTCAAAGGATCTGGAACTTGTCAGCCAGGTACTGCATGGCGGCTGCAACAGGGCGAGGCATAAGAAGGTGCTCCAGATGGAGGGATATAGAAGCCTGTCCACTTGTCCCTGTGTGGAACTACCTAGCCCTACAACCTGAAACCCACCCCACTAGCCCCAATGCAAAGAGCTCTGGGCCTGATCACTCCCCACCACCTGAGTTAAATGTGGAGTTATTTCCTGAAACAAACCAAAATGTGCCAGCAGTTCTCAAGTTCAAAAATTATCTCGCAAACAAACAATCTAACAAGAACCTTAGAGGCCACACCAAGCAGCAGTAAAAGGGAAAAATCAACATGGCATCTCTACAAGTCCTATCAGAAGGAGCTCTCTAGGACTCATCTGTCGGGCAGAGTGTCCACGCAGTCCACACAGTACTTTGCTACTTGTCCGCATGCCCAGCTAAACATGCACTGTACACTCCAGGGACAGGCTTGATAGGTTCTCCTCCCCACAGGAATGCTGATTCCTATGAGGTCCCCTGCACCTGCAGCCCACCCCACCCCAAGTGCACATCCTGCTTCTGCACTGAGAACACACGGTTCTCTGTCCCTGGTTCCTGATACTGTATTGCTCCTTAAAGTCGTCTATTTCTCTCCGTAGCACCAGACAATAGGCCAGAAGACATGGGACGAAGAGAAAAGGTTAGTATAGACTGCCCTCCCGTCGCCTCCTTTTTCTCCTCTCCACAGGGCCATCCATACCAAAGCCAGGTGTCTAGAATGGCAAGGGAAAGAATTTTCTCAGTGGACAGAAGGTGGGCTCCTTCTGAGGGGTGTGGGATGGGGACAAGGTGGGGAGGCCCAAACATTTCAGTTGCACTTGGATCCAGATTCCACCATGAGGATTGGGTGTGCATTTCAGGAGCCAGAGGAAGCATTACCCGAGGACAGTCCAGCATTCCCGGTGGCTGCTGCTTCCTTTCCAGTCTTGGGCCATGGTCAGCTGGTTCCTGGTCACCTGAGAGGGAAAGGGCACACAATCCATCTTCCCAGGCTCCTAGTGAGGTGGAAAGGGTCAACCAGACTCTAACGCGAGGTGAGGCAGCACCTCGATCTGCTGGCAATAAGCCTGCCTCCCCTGTTCCCCAAGGGCTGCATTTTCACCACTGTGGTCCCCAAAGACTGTGGTTCTGGGTTCGAGCCTCTCAGAGCTGCAGCCACAGCCAGCACCTGGGAGAGCAATGTGGGTGAAGAGCACTTCACAGAAAAGGCTATTAACCTGCAAGTTTACAGCCAGAGAAGCTGTTGGGGCACTGCCACCGATCACCTCTGCCAAACAAATCCCACACAGATGATGGGGCTAGGGCCAGCCCTGTTGACATCATTTCCCATGGAAGAAGCTGCCTAAGAGCAAGGCTGAGCCCCCAGGAGAGAGAGAGAGAGAGGTTTCTGCCCTCACCCCCGGTTCCCTCCCCCCATATCAAAACCCAAGACACTCATCTGAGGGTTCAGGTCCTCTGGGCATGACTCTTCCCAGGTTTAGGGCCAAGGGCTCTGAGTTTCCCTGATCTTGGGGGTCTCTGATGTTGAGGTCATCACTGCTGGGTTCTCCATGATGTGCCCATGGAGAAGATGGCCATGCCCAGTGAGTGGGAAGCTAAAACAAAGATTTTTCACCAATCTGGACTAATGATGTGTGTGTGTGCATGTGTGTGCGTGTGTGTATGTATGTATGTATGTGTGTACCAGTGCATTTATACGACTGTGTCTGTGTGTGTGCATGAGCAGGCGTGATTTGGGACTGGGCTGAGGCAGGGGAATGGGAAGAGAATTGAAAGGCTGATCTCTTTAGCACTTCTCCATCAGTCGGCCCCAGGCCAGCAGGCAGAGCTGAGTGGGGGACAACAGTGCAGCACTGAGAAAGCCCGGGCCCCTTGAAAGAAGGTTTGGGGAACAGCTAAGAAGTAGGATTCAGGAAAGTCATTCATCTAAACACTGAAGCTCTGTGAAGCTTTTAAGGGGTCTCCTTGACACAATTAAGCTACCAGCCCTCCCTTCCTCTCTAGTCTCAGCCTCGCGGAGACTGGAAACAGTCCAAGGGTGGAAAACCGAGCCCAGCACACCCAAAGTGCTACTTTAACATTTGTCCCTAGTAAAAGGACCCCAATCTGACATCCTAATGACCCACTGACCAAGGGGCACCCAATGACGACCCCTGAGGGACGGACAGAGGGAGCACGGGTGAAGATGTGTGTCCTGGGGAGGGTGGGAGGGAGAAGAGTGGGGAGAGAGGAGGGGCCTGGCCTACTCGCTTGGCCCCTTGTGACTGAGTCTCTATTTGGGTCGTTGTCTTCTCCCACCACCGCCATCGGTGTCACGGCCTCCCGGGCCCTCCTGGCCACAGATTTCGCCACAGCATCCTAGGTTCCTGCACCTCCCACTCTGAGTTGAATCCCTCAGGGTTTGGGTACCCATCTCCACCCTCACACTCACCGCTTCGCGGTGTCCTCACCTTGGAGCGCAGTCCAAGTCCCTGCGGGGCTGTGGAGCCGGCCTGAGGGATGCAGGTCTGCTCCCTGCCCTCTGAGCCGAAACCCGCTCCACAAACTGACACTTCATCATCCGGGGAGCTCATGTAGCCATCTGGGTGGCCCCCGCACCTGGGTTGGTGATGATTTATCAACCAAGTTGTGGTGGCAGTGGTGGTGGCGATCACGGAAGGTGAGGCCAGCGGCATCTGGAGTGAGCGGTCAAGCACCACAGGCACCGCACACACAAGATTGTGGCAAACTGCCCCAGGCTTTCAGCAAGCCTGGGACGCCCCAGCCATGGCCTCCTTATTGATCTGGTTCCTACCAACCAGCACGCGCCTTGTTTGCCCGCCCCCTCGAGGAATCAGTGGGGCCAAAGGCCTCCTCCAGTTTGCTGCCAAGCCCAAGGGTCATCAGGGCAGTTGATGAGTTGGCGGATGAAGGTGATGGTATGAGTACCTCTGTCAAGCCTCTCATCCCACCTCCTCCTGTCCTGCCTTCCCTTTCTGATTAGAGTCACAGCCCTGAGCCCTGACTCTGTACAAACTGGGTGGAGCGGGAGGCAGGAGGGTCCTGAGGGCCCTGGTCTCCTGGGAGGTGAGGATGAAACGTCAGAATGGAGACGCTGGGCACTTAGAATGTGCTAAAAGCATTTGCCAGCCTCCCTTCCACCACAAGCCTTAGGACCCAATGAGAGACTGGGCAGAGGAATCCCACAGTCAGTGATCAGTGGTCGGTGTACTTCTCCATACGTGGCCAGAGGGCAAAGGGATCCTATTTTTGTTCTGCATGCAATCTGCCTCATCTGTTTCCATCAAATGTTCTTGGCAAGCAGATTTGGGGGATAGACTAGGGTTGACCTCACTCCCTCAGCTCTTTCCCCACTCTGAGGCAATTCAAAGTATAGAGAGTCTCAATGTCCAGTTACACCCGCAAAGATGCTCACCACCACTGATCCTGGTGATGTAAACTGAAATCATGAATTGGATTTCACACTCTAGGATGACAAGCTTCCAAGAGCTTAACCATTCCGAGAGTGGGAGAGGTTAGAAGCAAACCCCTGTGACAGTGTGCACCACTGTCTTGCAGAGTTCCATTTGGGAGGTAATTTGGCAAAATCTATAAAAAAAGCAATTTATACAGCAGGGCCTCTGTGCCTGGTACTCTTCTGAGTGCTGTACATAAACAGTAATGCTTCCTTGTGAGGCTCCTAGGACTATAGTACCAATGATTACCAGCCTCTTACAGGTGAGGAAACAGGTTCCGAGAGGTTCAGCCACTGGCCCAAGGGCATTTGGCCCGTGCAGATCAGTGGCAGAATTGAAACCAAGCTATATGACTCCAGAGTCCTTGCTTTGAGCCAAAGGTCTTAAATCTTGAAAAAAAAAATAAAGCTATTTTTTCTCTGTTCCAGGAAGTCCACTGCCTGGTACATCTTCTGGAGACACGCTGGTACTAGTAGTGTACAAAAACACATGCACAGTGGTGTTGGTGATGGGAAAAACTGAGAACACTCCCAATTCTCATCAGTAAGCAAAGGAATCAAGGCAACATGGTGTAGCATCCAGCAGATACAAGTGTGGCAGTCCAAAAGAATGGATCAGGCCATTATCATCGATTTCAAAAGCATCCCCCTGACTTCATACTGCAAGTTGCTGGATGATGGTGTTGGATACATGTTTGTAAATTTATTAAAACCCCAAATGAATCCTATCTAATGTTTGATAGCCTTTGAGTGTATGTATGTTTCAGGTTCTGAAGTGTGGTTTTCATTGGCTGGGAAATACATTGGATAGCTCCTAACTGGATCCAGTAGGTGTATGGAACAAAGTTTTGACCTTGGGTCCCCCCGGGTTGGTTAGGAAGGTGTACAGTAGGTCTCCTTTAGGCTCAACGTTGCCTGCAGGTACCCTGAAAGCAGCCGTTCTCAGTCTGCCTTCAATGTGGGCATGCTGGGTTCAATCAGTTCTCCAATGGTATGATTATTTGGCCACAATATTTATTCCTTCAGCTGGAATAGAAGATATCACTACTCATATAGAAGCTTTAACAAAATTCACCCAGGAAGCCTTTAATGATAGTAACCAAGCCATTAGTTTGCTCAGTTCAGAAATTTCCACAATGAGTAACGCAGTCCTGCAGAATGCATGGCCCTCAATATTCTAACAGCTTCCCAAGGGGGACCTTATACTCTAACACATAGTGAATGCTGTATTTTTATACCTGATGAGTCTTCTAATGCAACCCCCTTTATGATGTATATGAAAAGTCACATTTCCACTCTGAATGATCCTCTTCCCAGTTTAAGGGAAATGCTAGGAAAATGATTTGGTTGAACAGGGTACTGGTTTCAATCTTTACTAATGATATCCTCCTGTTTGTTGGCAACTTTGATTACAGTTTGTGTATCTTACAAAGTGATAGTGTCTTGATTTTTGCACCATGTATCACCTGTTCCTAGTAAAATAATGATATCTAAAGAACTTGAAACTATTGATCACATATATAATTCTCTTTAAAGTAATGCATGCGTATAATGCACATGTATGTTAAAATTAGGGTACTCCTATTGAACAACTTGGAGCTGACTTTTATTCCTTTCCAGACATCTTAACTATTAACACCCTCTAAAAGGAAACAGAGGGCTGGGTCTAGGACCCAACAAGGAGGGACCTAGTGGACCCAGGGCAAGTGAAGAACCAACTGAGAGACGAAATACTTGATCACCTAATGCTTTCTATCGAAAGATTAATGATCAAAAGGAGACTTGATGAAATAAAATTAATTAAAGTATACACACACACACACACACACACACACACACCAGTCAGCCCCACTACATGTTTGAGAATCATATAATCTATGTACAAGTATGTTTTCTTCTCATTCCAGTCCCAAAGAAAGGCAATGCCTAGAATGTTTAAACTACTGCACAGTTGCACTCAATTCACACATTCGCAAAATAATGCTCAAAATTCTCAAAGTGAGGCTTCAATGGTACATAAGTGAGAACTTCCAGGTATTCAAGCTGGATTTAGAAAAGGCAGAGGAACCAGAAATCAAATTGCCAACATTCATTGGATCATAGAAAAAGCAAGAGAATTCCAGAAAAACACCTACTTCTGTTTAATTGGAAAATTCTTAAAGAGATGGTAATACTTTACCACCTTACCTGCCTCCTGAGAAATGTGTACTTAGATGAAGAAACAACAGTTAGAACCAGACATGGAACAATGGACTGTTATCAAATTGGGAAAGGAGTAAATCAAGGCTGTATATCGTCACCCTGCTTATTTAACTTAAATGCAGAGTACATTATGCGAAATGTCAGGCTGGATTAAGCACAACCTGGAATCAATATTGCCAGGATATTTATTAATAACCTCAGATATGCAGATGACACCACACTTATGGCAGAAAGTGAAGAGGAACTAAAGAGCTTCCTGATGAAGGGGAAAGAGGAGGGTGAAAAAGCTGGCTTAAAACTCAACATTTAAAAAGCTAAGATCATGGCATCCAGTCCCATCACTTCATGTCAAAAATAGATGGGGGAACAACGGAAACAGTGACAGACTTTATTTTCTTGGGCTCCAAAATCACTGCAGATGGTGAGTGCAACCATGAAATTAAAAGACACTTGCTCCTTGAAGAAAAGCTATGAGACACCTAGACAGCATATTGAAAAGCAGAGACACTACTTTGCCAACAAAGGTCCGTCTAGTCAAAGCTAGGGTTTTTTCAGTAGTCACGTATGGATGTGTGAGTTGGACCATAGAGAAGGCTGATTGCTGAAGAATTGATGCTTTTGAACTGTGGTGAAGCCTCTTGAGGGTCCCTTGGACTGCAAGGAGATCCATCCAGTCAATCCTAAAGAAAATCAGCCCCGAATATTCATTGGAAGGACTGATTCTGAAGCTGAAGCTCCAATACTTTGGCCACCTGTTGTGAAGAGCCGACTCTTTAGAAAAGACCCTGGTGTTGGGAAAGACTGAACGTGGGAGGAGAAAGGACTGGTAGGGGATGAGATGGTTTTATTACATCACTGACTCGATGGACATGAGTTTGACCAAGCTCCGGGAGTTGGTGAAGGAAAAGGAATCCTGGCGTGCTGCAATCCATGGGGTCGAAAAGAGTCAGACATGACTGAGTGACTGAACAACAACATGCAAGCGAACAAAAGTCCAGGACCAGATGACTTCACAGGCAAATTCTATCAGGCATTAAGGGAAGAGTCAATACCTATCCTTCTGAATCTATTCCAAACTCATTCTATCAGCCCACTGTCACCCTGATACCAAAAGCAAACAAAGATACCACCAAAAGAGAAAATTATAGGTCGCTATCACTGATGAACATAGGCACAAAATCCTCAACAAAACAGTAGCAAACCTAATCCAACAGTACATTAAAAGGACCATACAGTGTGATCAAGTGGGATTTATCATATGATACAAGAATTTTTCAATATTTTCACAAATCCATAGGTCTCTATATGCAGAAAAAGCATTTGAGAAAAATCCAATAACCTTCTATGATTTAAATAAAAAGTTTACATTTCCTGAGGAAGGAGGCAAGCGGGCTTGAGCCTAGATACTTAAATCAGATTCCAGCTTGCAGTTCGAAATAGAAATAACAACAGAAACAGAGTAGTCAGGCTTTGTCTCCTGACGCCGCTGTAAGATGATAGCTATGGCAGAGACAGAGAGGGGCTACACCCTGTTCGAGTGAAAGATCAAGAGATCACATATTTCCCATCCTCAGGGCAGGAGAGACACGGCACATGTGCAGAATGTGCCCCTTGGGGGTCAAAAAGAAAAGGGCACCACCTCATAGTATGTGATGCCGTCTCCCCCATAGGTCTCTGGGCTGGCGCCCATCTTGGAATAGAGTAGTGCATGCATGTTGGGGAGGGTCCTAGGGCAAGTCAGATGTGGGAAAAGAAACCAGATAACTGGCCAAACATAACTAAGACCCAGAAGGACTGCCCTATATAAATGACTTAACTGACTCTTTACTGCACTCCTCCTCATTATGACAGATGCCCACACTGTTTCTCACCAAGTGTGTATCTTTGCCTTAAGTTCAGTTCAGTTCAGTCGCTCAGTTGTGTCCCCTTCTTTGCCACCCTATGGACTGCAGCGTGCCAGGCTTCCCTGTCTGTCACCAACTCCCGGAGCTTGGTCAAACTCATGTCCATCGAGTCAGTGATATCATCCCACCATCTCATGCACTGTTGCCCCTTTTCCTCCTGCCTTCAGTCTTTCCCAGCATCAGGGTCTTTTCCAATGAGTCACTTCTTCACATCAGGTGACCAAAGTATTGGAGCTTCAGCTGCATCATCAGTCCTTCCAATGAACATTCAGGACCAATTTCCTTTAGGATGGACTGGTTGGATCTCCTTGCAGTCCAAGTGACCCTCAAGAGTCTTCTCCAACACCACAGTTCAAAAGCATCAATTCTTCAGCAATCAGACTTCTTTATGGTCCAAATCTCATATCCATATATGACTACTGGAAAAAACCATAGCTTTGACTAGACGGACCTTTGTTGGCAAAGTAATGTCTCTGCTTTTTAATACGCTGTCTAGGTTGGTCATAGTTTTTCTTCCAAGGAGCAAGTGTCTTTTATATTCATGGCTGCAGGCACCATCTGCAATGATTTTGGAGCCCAAGAAAATAGTCTGTCATGGTCCATTGTTTCCCCATCTTTTGCCATGAAGTGATGGGACTGGATACCATGGTCTTGGTGTTTTGAATGTTGAGTTTTTAGCTAGCTTTTTCACGCTATTCTTTTACTTCCATCAAGAGGCTCTTTAGTTCCTCTTCTCTTTGTGCCATAAGGGTGGTGTCATCTGTGTATCTAAGGTTATTGATATTTCTCCTGGAAATCTTGATTCCAGGTTGTACTTCATCCAGCCTGGCATTTTGCATAATGTACTCTGCATATAAGTTAAATAAACAACATGGCAATATACAGCCTTGACATACTCCTTTCCCAGTTTAAAACCAGTCTGTTGTTCCATGTCAATTTCTTCTTGCTGCATATTGATTTCTTACGAGGCAGGTCAGGTGATCTGGTATTCCCATCTCTTAAAGAATTTTCCACAGTTTGTCATGAGCCACACAGTCAAAGGCTCTGGCATAGTCAACAAAGCAGAAGTAGATGTTTTCTGGAACTCCCTTGCTTTTCTGATGATCCAACAGATGTTGGCAACTTGCTAGAAAGGCTCCTTTGCCTTTTCTTAATCAAGCTTGAACATCTGGAATTTCTTGGCTCATGTACTGTTGAAGCCTTGCTTGGAGAATTTTGACCATTACTTTGCTATCATGTGAGATGAGTGCAATTGTGCAGTAGTTTGATCATTCTTTGGCATTGCCTTTCTTTGTGATTGGGATAAAAACTGACCTTTTCCAGTCCTGTGGTCACAGCTGCGTTTTTAAAAATTGCTGGCATATTGAGTGCAGCACTTTCACAACATCATCTTTTAGGATTTGAAAAAGCTCGACTGGAATTCCGACCTCCACTAGCTTTGTTCATAGTCATGCTTCCTAAGGCCCATGTGCCTTCACACTCCAGGATGTCTGGCTCTAGGTGAGTGATCACACCATCGTGGTTTTCCGGGTCATTAAGATCTTTTTTGTATAGTTCTTCTGTGTATTCTCGCCACTTCTTCTGAATATCTTCTGGTTCTGTTAGGTCCATACCGTTTCTGTCCTTTATTATGCCCATCTTTGCATGAAATGTTTCCTTGGTATCTCTAATTTTCTCAAAAAGATCTCTAGACTTTACTATTCCATTGTTTTCCTCTCTTTCTTTGCATTGATCACTTAGGAAGGCTTTCTTATCTCTCCTTGCTCTTCTTTGGAACTCTGCATTCAGATGGGTATAGCTTTCCTTTTCTCCTGTGCCTTGCTCTGTCTTAACTAAACAAACTGTTTCTCTGTGTGCTCTCCCACTTGTTGTGCTGCTTCACTAATAATAAGCTTTGTACCTGTTTTTACAATGGAAACAGTGACAAACTTTATTTTCTTGGGTTCCAAAATCACTGCAGATGGTGACTGCAGCCATGTAACTAAAAGACACTTACTCCTTGGAAGAAAAGTTGTGACTAAGCTAGACAGCATATTAAAAAGCAGAGACATTACTTTGTTGATAACGGTCCATCTAGCCAAAGCTATGGTTTTTCCAGTAGTCACGTATGGATGTGAGAGGTGGACTATAAAGAAAGCTGAGCACCGAAGAATTGATGCTTTTGAACTGTGGTGCTGGAGAAGACTCTTGAGAGTCCCTTGGGCTGCAGGGAGATCAAACCAGTCCATCCTGAAGGAAATCAGTCCTGAATATTCATTGGAAGGACTGATGCTGAAACCGAAGCTCCAATACTTTGGCCACCTGATGCGAAGAAACTGACTCATCGGAAAAGACTTTGATGCTGGGAAAGATTGAAGGCAGGAGGAGAAGGGGACAACAGGGCATGAGATGGTTGGATGGTATCACTGACTCGATGGACATGAGTTTGAGTAAGCTCTGGGAGTTGGTGGTGGACAGGGAAGCCTGGCATGATACAGTCCGTGGGGTCACAAAGAGTTGGACACGACTGAGTGGCTGAACTGACTTAAAGTTTTTACTTCCTTGAGAAATGCATTTTTCAATGGGGAAAGAGCTAGGGAATACTTGCTTCTAGCCTCTAGCCATTTTCAGTCTAGTGGGTAGGGTTCCTGGTTTTCATCCAGGGTAGCCGTGTTAAATTCCTGGGCAGGGAACTAAGATCTTACTCAAGCCACTGCTCACTGCTGCCTCTTCGCTTGGATTGGAAGAATCAAAACTGTCAAAGTGACTACACTACCCAATGCAATCTACTGATCCAATGCAATCCTTATCAAGTTACCAATGGTATCTTTCACAGAACTAGAACCAAAAAATCTCAAAATTTGTATGGAGACACAAAAGACCATGAATAGGCAAAGAAATCTTGAGAGGGAAAATGGGGCTGGAGGAATTATGCTCCAGGGCTTCAGAGTATACTACAAAGATAACAGTCGCCAAAGCAGTGTGGTACTGGCACAAAAACAGAAATATTGATCAACAAAACAGGATAGAAAGCCTGGAAATAAGCCCATGCACCTGTGGTTGATTAATCTATGACAAAGGAGGCAAGAATATACAAAAGAGAAAAGGCAC
>NC_057419.1:38384763-38465904 GCF_019320065.1 Cervus canadensis
ATGCCTCTCCCCCTGTGAAAATGCAGAGCGTGCTCTGGGGGAAAGGGGGAAGCCTGCCCAGCTACCCGGGAGTGGCAGTAGCATCAGCTACTGCAGCTGCCGCTACAGGCAGCAGGCCGCGGCCCACTCCTAGGAGGAAGGGGGTCCAGGAGAAGAAATCCCTTGGGGGCGACTCCAAACCTGCCGCGGGGAGAACCTTCCCTTCCTGGGGGCAGGGAATCTCGGCCACTCCCCTGGAACCGGCCACCTTCCCCCCAATCTCCGGCATCCCGCTGCTCGGGAGGTCCAAGAAGTATGCCTTGGTCCCTTGGGGAGCTGAAGAGTCCAAGCACACCGGCGCTGGGAAGAAACCCGTGGCTAGGCAGGCCCGGGAGTTGGTGGCAGTAATGGTGGTGTCCGGAGAAGACAACGACCCAAATAGAGATCCATTCCCAAAGGGCCAAGTGAGTAAGCCAAGCCCCTCCTCTCTCCCCACTCTTAGGCCTCCTACCCTCCATCCCGCAGGGGTCGTCATTGGGTGACCCTCGGTCACTGGTTCATTAGGATGCCATTGGGGTCCTTTTACTAGGGACAAACGTTAAGGTAGCACTTTGGGTGTGCTGGACTCAGTTCTCCACCCTCGGCCGGTTTCCAGCCTCCTCCACCAGGCTGCCGCTGGAGTGGAAGGGAGAGCTGGTAGCTGAATGGATTTGAGGGGACCCCTTAAAAGCTTCACAGAGCTTTGGTGTTTAGACACATCACTTTCCTGAATCCTACTTCCTAGCTCTTCCCCAAACCTTCCTTGCAGGGGCCCCAGGCTTTCTCAGTGCCACACTGCTGTCCCCAGCTCAGCTCTGCCTGCTGGCCTGGGGCTGACTGACAGGGAATGTGCTGAAGAGATCAGCCTTTCAATTCTCTTTCCAATTCCCTGCCTCAGCTCCGTCTTGAATCACATGAGCTCTCACACACACAGGCATAGATCATAAATGCACTGGTACACACACCCGTGCACGCACACACATCCTTACTCCAGATCAGTGAGAAATCTTTGTTTTTAGCTGACCACTGACAGGCCGGGGCCATCTTGTCCATGGGTGCATCATGGAGAACCCAGCGGCGCCAACCTCAACATCCGAGGCGCACAGGATTCAGGAAACTCAGAGCCCGTGGCCATGAACAAGGGAGAAGTCAGGCCCAGAGGGCCTGGCCCCTCAGGTGAGTGTCCTGGGTTTTGATATGGGGGGAGGAGGCCAGGGGTGAGGGCAGAAACCTCTGTCTCTGACTCTCTCTCTCTCTCATCTGGGGGCTCAGCCTTGCTGTCAGGCCGCTTCTCCCATGAGAAACAGGGTGTCACCAGGGCTGGACCTGGCCCCATCACCTTCTGTGTGGGATTTGTTTGTCAGGGGTGATCGGTGGCAGTGCCCCAACAGCTACTCTGGGCGTAGACCTGCAGGCTAATAGCCTTTTCTGTGAAGTGCTGTTTGCCCACATTGGTCTCCCAGGTGCTGGCTGTGGCTGCTGCTCTGGGAGGCTTGAACCCAGAAACACAGTCTTTGGTGACCATCGTGGTGAAATGGCTGCCCCTGAGGAATAAGAGGGGCAGGCCCAGAGAGAAGGTTTGGGCTGCCTGCCGGGCAGAGCAGGGGAGGCCTAATGCTAGGCAGAGGGTGGTACTCCCTTACCTCACGTTAGACCTGGCCTGGGCCTTTCCACCTCCCTGGGTACCTGGGAAGCTGGATTGTGTGTCCTTTCCCTGTCAGGTGACCAGGAACCAACTGACCATCCCCCAAGACCGAGAAGGCAGGAGCAGCTACGCGGAAGGCAGGGCTGTCCTCGGGTAATGCTTCTTCTGGCTCCTGGAAATACACACCCAAACCCCATGGTGGGATCTGGGTCCAAGTGCAACTGACATGTGTGGGCCCCCCACCCCCATCCCATCCCACACCGCAGGGAGGGAGCCTACCTCCTTTCCACTGAGGAAAGTCTTTCCCTTGCCAGTCTAGACACCTGGCTTTGGGATGGAGGGCCCGGGGGAGAGGAGAGGAGGAGGAGAGGGGAGGCGGGTGTATACTAACCATTTCTCTTCTTCCTGTGTCTGGTGGCCTAGTGTCTGGTGCTACAGAGAGAAATAGATGACCTTAAGGAGCAACTTGGTATGAGGAACCAGGGACAGAGAGCAGCGGGTTCTTAGTGCAGAATTGGGGTGGGCCCTTGGAGTGGGGTGGGCTGCAGGTGCAGGGGGCCTTGTAGCGATCAGCGTTCCTGTGGGGAGGAGAACCTATGAAGCCTGTCCCTGGAGCACGTGGTCCATGTTCAGCTGGGCGTGCGGACAAGTAGCAAAGTACTGTGCGGACTGCATGCACACTCTGCCAGCCAGACGAGTCCTAGAGAGCTCCTTCTGATAGGACTTGTAGAGATGCCTTGTTGATCTGGTGTGGCCTCTAAGGATC
Source organism: Cervus canadensis (assembly GCF_019320065.1). Taxonomy (NCBI): domain Eukaryota; kingdom Metazoa; phylum Chordata; class Mammalia; order Artiodactyla; family Cervidae; genus Cervus; species Cervus canadensis. Next base: position 38,387,193 of record NC_057419.1, read on the forward strand.
TTGTTGGATTGCTTGCGAGACAATTTTTGAAAGGTTCGGGCGTGGCCCCGAGCTTGAGAGCTGCCGGCACATTTTGTTTCCTTTCAGGAAATGGCTCCACGTTTAATTCCGGTAGTGGGGAGTGATCAGGCCCAGAGCTCTTTGCATCGGGGCTGGGGGTAGGTGGGTTTCAGGTTGCAGGGCTAGGTGGTTCCCCACGGGGACAGGGGTTCAGGCTTCTGTGTCCGTCTGTCTGGAGCACCTGTTTATGCCTTTCCCTGTTGCAGCCTCCATGCGGTACCTGGCTGACAAGTTCCAGATCGTTTGAAGTGAGTGTTACACACTGCATACCCCTTCCCACAACGTTGGGTGTTGAGCAGGGCTGTGGGCTGGCCCTGGCTTGAGGCTCTTCCCTGACTCTGCTGTTTTACAGGTTGAGCCCAGTATCTTCCTGCAAGAGGAGCAGCTGTTACCTCCGGGGCTGGCGAGCTGTGGCCAGGCTCGTTGCCTCTTGTTCTGCCTCCACCAGGGCATCCTCTGCCCCTTGTTTTGCCCCCTCTCTGCCCCAGTCTCACAGCAGTTTTTGATTAAAGGACTTCTCATACTCTGTGTTCTGCCCTCTCTCTGGGGGGTAGGGGTTGGGGGAGTGGGGCAAGGCCTGGTGGAGAGCCACTCCATGTTAGAGCCTGTTGCAGAACAGGACCTCTGGCATCCTGTGGTGGGGACTCTGGGTCAGCCTCTGCTCCCATCCGGGCCAGCAGGGCAATGGAGTGCTCCCGGTCTGGGTTCACTGAGGGCCTTGTCTGGCCACATTGGCACATCCTCCCATTCCCCTAAAAGCCCTCTTGTAGTTCTCTTAAGCACCCTCCTCTGGGATTTGCCGGATCCCATCCATTGCTGACATTCTGCCTCCCCATTGGAAGGAACACTTGGCCCCCTTACAGAGCCCCTAGCCATCCTCCCAGTCGCTCTGGACTCATTGTCCTACTTACCCTGACCACTCTCTTTTCCTGTTGGAGCACCCTCGATCCCTCCCCTGACTTGCCATTGGTGACCTTGCGTGCACGTGTAGTTCAGCAGGTGGAAACAGGCACAGGTGCCCTCATCTCTCCCTTCCCAGGCTCTGCCCTCTCACTGGAGTCCCTACTGCCTGTACCGTCTCCACCCCCGCCCCAGTCCCACCTTGCACGCTCGAACCTGCACACAGTCCTCCTCTCCTCTTTAGCCCTCGCCCCTGAGACTCAGGCACCAAGAGTTTCGCTTCTCCTTCTTTGGATTCAGTTAAGGGCTTGGGCATGAAGACTGGACCCAGTGAGCTGGGGAGCCGGAGGGAAGGAACAGGGAACACAGGAGACAGGCTAGTCTCTGGGCTGGAGGTCAGGAGATGCATCTGTTTGGTGCCAACCTGGGTCAGACTGCACCCTGGCAGCTAGAGATGGATGGTGGAGTCCTCAGTGTTTTCACATCCTCCCTGCCCTAGCCAGCTGACCACCCTCGCCTCCAGCCTGAGCCTCTCTATACCCTTGAGTGGAAATGGGCCCATCATGCTCTATGGCAAGTGTGGTTAGTAGGTCTCTGTTCTTGCAGGGTCCCTGTCAAATACTGTTCCACCAGACCCATGACAGATCTTCCAACAAATGATATTTCCCAGAGTATCCCAGCTCAGTATCCCAGACTACTTCTTTGGGGCACATGACAATGAGTCTGAACTCTGTGTTCAATTTCCCCCTCGCTGGAATTTGGGGAGCACTTGCCAGCCTGAGACTCAGAGAGACAGATCTGTGTTTGAGTGAACTGAGGGTAGGTTCTGCCTGACACCATTCCTGAAAGACCAGGGTTTTATTACACAGAAGGGGGTATGAGGGTAGGTAGCACATTCAGAGTTGGTGCCTGGACATCTCTCTGTGTGAATAAAAGTCAGCAAGGATAATGCCCTTGAGGTATAAGGATGTGATTCGGGGAGAAAAGAAAGTAGAGACTGGTCCAGATTCAGTAAGGCATTGAGTGAGCCAAAGCAAGGGTCGGATCTCCAATATTTAAGGGGTGTTGTCACGTCCCAAAACGTAGGAGGGGTATGATGCAGGAGTCACCAAACTTCAGGACAGGGTGTTGGGACTCACAGAGTTGGAGTCGCTGGAGGAGGCTCTGGATCCTACCTTGGCATTCTATGATATCTGCCAACTGCTGAGGGTGTGGATGAATGAAAATGGGAAGGGTGGCTCTGGAGAGTACCAGGGATACTGCTGCTCATCTTAGAAACAGGAGACCGCCCAACATGAGTTACCCGAGGCAGGGGCAAGAAGGGTGCCATGAGGAAGCGAAGTTAGGAGTGACTGCACCTGGACAATGGGGAGCACTTCCCCCATATTCTCACGTTGATTCCCTTCCAGGCCTCTTGGCATGAGGCCAGGTGGACAGACTATGTGTGGGTTGGAACCGTCAGAGACCTCAGGGTCAGAAAAGAACATGTGTGGGACTTAGTCCTTCAACTCAGATCCCTTCCTGGAGCAGGTGGGCTTGATCACTTAGTCTACAGCTGATCCAGTGGTCATTGCCTGGTGGTGTAGCCCATCTCACTGTTGTCTGAGTGAGTAAATTTGGCAGAGACTGTCCAGCTGAGGTCTCTGCCCACAAAGACATGTAGGTAAGTTGTGCCCGGGGAGAAGTCCAGCACCAGCATCAGCACCACCCTTGGGCAGAGAGGGGCCCGGGACTGTTGTCACCAGGGTGAGGAAATAGAGAAGCTCATGGAAGTGGAGGTGCGAAGGCGTGAACACAACCCCTCGTTCACTTTTTACCAGGCTCCCTTCCCTCCTCTGAGCACACAGTTCAGACCAACTACCTCACTATAATGTTGCTGGAAACATAGACATCACAGGCCTTGGCTCAGCCCCAAGCCTTCCAGTTCCAGTGGAAAATCTGTGGCAGGGCCTGAGGCACAGGTTAATGAAATCCATCTGGGCCCCAGGGGGTAGGAGGAATGCAGAAGCCCGGCCTCATTCAGTGCACCCCTGTTGCCTTTCCCCCTCATGCCCCTTCTCCAGCCTGGGAGACAGTGACAGCTGCTTTGGAGAGCCCTAGGCCCCATCCTGCCTGATTCTGCTACCTGTCCAACACCTGGGAAGATGCTCCCTCCCCATCACACCCACACCCCACCAGTACCAGCCCCAGGTCTACCTCTCTTTCTGGACTCTTGAAGGAGATTGGCGCAAACAAAGAAGGTAGAGTAGATGAGTCTTGAAGAGGGAACCTCGGGTGGTGAGCACGGTAATCTTGCCCCAAAATGTCCAAGTACTAATCCCTGCAGTTGGCTTGTATTTTCCTTTGCGTGGTAACAGTTGGTTATGCTTGCAGATGCAATAAAGGCTGCTACTCAGCTGACTTAATGTGAGGTAGGTCTCACCTGCATTGGCCAGATCCGGCCGGGCACACTGGGGCTGCCAGATTTTCCACCTTGACTGTCCCTGGGTAACTATCCCAGTCCCTGTGCTGTCCCAGTGTTTGAATGACTGTGTTGTGCTTGGTGCCCTTGTGCTTGTGCAATATTGAAGGCCTGGTAAGTCCTGCTCAGATGCAGATGAAGAACAGACCTGTAGGTTTGAACCCCCCTTTTGTTCCAAGCCCATCACTTCTTCCTCCCTAGTCCTCTTGAGGTATCTGCCAGCCTGACTTTTACAATGATGATTCACCTTTTTTTAAATTAATTAATTAATTAATTTTACTTTACAACATTTCATTTGTTTTGCCGTACATTGACTTGAATACGCCATGGGTGTACATGTGTTCCCCATCCTGAATCCCCTCCCACGTCCCTCCCCATCCCAACGCACGAGCCCCGAGCATCCTGTATCATGCATCAAACCTGGACTAGGGATTCATTTCAGATATGATAATTTACATGTTTCAATGCCGTTCTCCCATATCATCCCTCCCTCGCCCTCTCCCACAGAGTCCAAAGGACTGTTCAATACATCTGTGTCGATTTTGCTGTCTCGCATACAGTGTTACCATTACCATCTTTCTAAATTCCCTATATATGCATTAGTTTACTGTATTGGTGTTTTTCTTTCGGGCCTACCTCACTCTGTATAACAGGCTCCAGTTTCATCTACCTCACTAGAACTGATTCAAATGTATTCTTTTTAATGTTTTAGTAATATTCCATTGTGAATATGTACCACAGGTTTCTTATCCATTCGTCTGCTGATGGACCTCTAGGTTATTTCCATGTCCTGGCTATTAAAAACAGTGTTGCGGTGAATATTGGGGTACACATGTCTCTTTCAATTCTGGTTTCCTCAGTGTGTATGCCCAGCAGTGGAATTGCTGGGTCATATGGCAGTTCTATTTAGTTTTTAAGGAATGTACACACAGTTCTCCATAGTGCCTGCACTAGTTTGCATTCCCACCAACAGTGGAAGAGGGTTCCCTTTTCTGCACACCCTCTCCAGCATTTATTGCTTGTACACTTTTGGATAGCTGCCATTCTGACTGGCGTGAAATGGTACCTCATTGTGGTTTTGTTGCATTTCTCTGATAATGAGTGCTGTTGAGCATGTTTTCATGTGTTTGTTAGTCATCTGTATGTCTTCATTGGAGAAATGCCTGTTTAGTTCTTGGCCCACTTTTTGAGTGGGTCTTTTATTTTTCTGGAATTGAGCTTCAGGTGTTGCTTGTATATTTTTGAGACTCATTCTTTGTCCGTTGCTTCATGTGCTATTATTTTCTCTCATTCTGAAGGCTGTCGTTTCACCTTGCTTATAGTTTCCTGAGTTGTGCAGAAGCTTTTAATTTTAATTAGGTCCCCACAGGGATAGGGACATTAAGTATTAAAACCTTATCTATCGATAATTACTCTAAATGTAACTGGATTTAGTTCTCCAGCAAAAGGAATAGAGTGGATGGATTGATTTAAAAAAAAAACACTGAAAAACAGTGCTTAACTGCACTGCTGCCTACAAGAGACTCACTTCAGGTTTAAGGTCATACATATGCTCAAAGTGAAGGCATGGTGAAAGGTATTCCATGAAAGTGGTAAACAAAAGAGAGCAGGAATAGCCATACCGATATCAGACAAAATAGGTTTTAAGCCAAAAATGGTAATTTGAGACAAAGAAAGTCATTGTCTAATGATAAAGGGTGTCAGTTCATCGAGATGATACAAGAATTGTGAATATTAATATATACCCACTCACCATTGGAACACCTGTGTATATTGAGCAAATACTAACAGATCTGATGGGCTAAATAAGTAACAACACGACAATAGTAGAGGAATTGAATATTCCACTTTCACAATGGATAGATTATCCACACGAGGTCAACAAAAGGAAAAAGGAACTGGGCTTGAACCATACTGTAGATCAGATGGACTTAACAGACTTATACAACATTCCATCTCACAGCAGCAGAACAGATTCTTCTCAAGGGCAAATGGACCATCTTCCAGGATGGATCATACGATATCTCATGAAACATCTCTAATTAAATTTAGAAGATTGAAACCACATGAAGTATCTTTTGCGACTACAATGGCGTGAAACTAGAAATCAATAACAGGAACAAAGCTGGAAAAGTCACAAATATCTGGATATTAAATAGCACACTTCTGCACAACTGATGGGTCAAAGAAGAAGTAAAATTGTATATTTAAAAATATCTCGAAACAGATGAGAACGGAACCACAATGTACTACGAAAGCAGTTCTAAGAAAGAAGTTTATAGTGATAAGTGAATACATTAACAAACAAAAAGAGGGCTTCGCTGGTGACTCAGTGGAAAAGAATCTGATTGTCAATGCAGGATACACAGGTTCACTCCCTGATCTGGGAGGATCCCACAAGCTGCAGAGCAACTAAGCCTGTGCACTACAACTATGAGTCTCTGCTCTAGAGCCCGGGAGCTGCAACTACTGAGTCTGGGCACCTAGAGCCTGTGCTCCACAACAGGAGAAGCCACTGCAACTGGGGGCCTGCACACCGCAACTAGATAGTAGTCCCCATTTGCCGCTACTGGAGAAAAGGCTGCACATCAATGGAGACCAAGCTTGGCCAAAAATAAATAAATGGGAATGAAATTTTTTTTTAAAGAATGAAACAAGAAAGCTACCAAATAAACAACCTTGTGGAATAAGAGAAAAAAAATGAAGAAAAACAGCTAGGTTCAAAGTTAGAGATAGAAGGAAATAACAAAGATCAGAGAAGAAGAAAAAATTGAAATGGAGACCAGAGAATGAATAGAAAAGATCAATGAAAATAAGAGCTGGCTTTTTGAAATGATAAACAAAATTGACAAACTTGTTACTAGATTAACTCAGAAAAAAAGAGTTCAAACAAATTAAATCAGATATGAAAGAGGAGACATTACAATGACACCACAGAAATACAAAGGATTGTGAGAGACAATTATGAACAGCTATACACCATCAAATTGGAAATCTAGGAGTGGATAAATTCCTAGAAACATGCAATTTACCAAGACTGAATCATGTAGAAATAGAAAATACGAACAGACCAATTATGAGTAAGGAGATCAAATCAGTGAAGGCAAAAACAACTCTCAGCAAAGAAAAGGCCAAGACCAGGTGGTTTCAGTTGTGCATTCTACCCATCATTTATGGAAGAATTAATGCCAGTCTTTCTCAAACTCTTCCAGAAAATTAAAAATGATGGAATACTTCTGAACTCATTTCACAAGGCCAGTGTTATCTGATACCAAAGTCAGAGAAAGACACTACAAGAAAACTATAGACTAATGTCACTGATGTCACTGAAATTCTTAACAAAATAGCAGGCCAAACTCAACAGCACATGAAAAGAAGTATATACTATGACCAAGTGAGAATTATCCCTGAGAGGCGAGGGTGGTTCAACCTATTTAAATCAATAAGTGTGATATACCACATTAAAAAGTGAAAAATTAGAATCATATGATCACTTTGATATATGAAGAAAAAGCATTTGGCAAAATACATCACTTCAGGATAAAAAAGCTGAACAAGTTGGGTATAGAAGGAACATACTTCAACATAATAAAGGCCATATATGACAAGCCCACCATCAGCATCATACTAAACAGTGAAAGGTCATGTCACACATGATCAAAACATGTCTGGGAAATTGTTCTAATTTAAAGGACACTAAAGAGACACAAAAACTGAATGCAATGCATGTTCTTTGATTGGAAGCAGAATTAAAAATATAGGGACAAAGAACAGTTTGGGGACACGTGCATTTTGAATGAGTGCCTTCAGTAAATAATTGTATCGCCTCAAAGTTAAATTTTCTAAGTTTGAAAACTGCTTAAGATGTTGTAGCAATCAACATGTAAAAGAATGAAATTAGAACACTTCCTAAACACCATACACAAAGATAAACTCAAGATGGATTAAAGACCTAAATGTAAGACCAGAAACTATAAAACTCTTAGAGGAAAACATAGGCAGAACACCCGAGGACATAAATCAAAGCAAGAGCCTCCATGACCCACCTCCTAGACTAATGGAAATAAAAACAAAAATAAACAAGTGGGACCTAATTAAACTTAAAAGCTTTTGCACAGCAAAGGAAACTATAATCAAGGTGAAAAGACAACCCTCAGATGGGAGAAGATAATAGCAAATGAAACAACTGACAAAGGATTAATTTCCAAAATATACAACCAGCTCACACAAGTCAATACCAGAGAAACAAACAACCCAATCAAAAAGTGGGGGAAAGACCTAAATGGACACTTCTCCAAAGAAGACGTACAGATGGCTAACAAACACATGAAAAGATGCTCAGCATCACTCATTATCAGAGAAATGCAAGTCAAAACTACAATGAGATATCACCTCACACCGGTCAGAATGGCCATCGTCAAAAAGTCTACAAACAATAAATGCTGGAGAGGGTGTGGAGAAAAGGGACACCTCCTGCACTGTTGGTAGGAATGCAAATTGACACAGCCACTAGGGAAGACGGTATGGAGATTCCTTTAAAAACTAGGAATAAAACCACCATATGACCCAGCAATCCCACTCCCAGGCAAATACCCTGAGGACACCAAAATTGAAAAAGACACACGTACCCCAATGTTCATTGCAGCACTGTTCACAATAGCTAGGACACGGAAGCAACCTAGATGTCCATCGACAGATGAATGGGTAAAGAAGCTGTAGTACATATACACAATGAAATATTACTCAGCCATTCAAAGGAACGCATTTGAATCAGTTCTAATGTGGTGGATGAACCTAGAGCCTATTATACAGAGAGAAGTAAGTCAGAAAGAGAAAAATAAATATTGTATACACTAATGCATATATATGGAATCTAGAAAGATGATACCAATGAATTTATATGCGGGGCACCACTGGAGAAACAGACATAGAGAACAGACTTATGGACATGGGGAGAGGGGAGGAGAGGGTGAGATGTATGGAGAGAGTAACATGGAAACTTACATTACCATATGTAAAATAGATGGCCAATGGGAATTTGCTGTATGTCTCAGGGAATTCAAACAGGGGCTCTGTATCAACCTGGAGGGGCGGAGTATGGAAGGAGACGGGAGGGAGGTTCAAGAGGGAGCAGCATATGTATACCTATGGCTGATTCATGTTGATGTTTGACAGAAAACAAAATTCTGTAAAGCAATTATCCTTCAATTGAAAAATAAATAAATTTTTAAAAAGTGTTGTACCAATCAATTATTTTTCCCAAGAGAAATATGTCACGATATTTAGGGACAATGTACTATAATATCTTCAAATAACTCAAATGATTCAGCACAACAATTAAAAATACACACACACAGAGGGAAAGGAAATATGTCAAATTATGTCAAAAATATGTCAGAAGTATTGTACATCTGTTCATTCGAAACTCCTGATTTATCCCTCCTCCCTTTCCCCTTTGGCAGCCATCAATTTGGTTTTGATATCTGTTTCTGTTTTGTAAATAAGTTCATTCGTATCATTTTTCAAATAGATTCCTCACATGAGTGATATCATTTAATATTTGTCTTTCTTTGCCTGACTTCCTTCACCTAGTATGATCATCTCTAGGTCATCCATATTGATGCAAATGGCATTGTTTCTTTTTTATGCCTAATATTCCATTGTATGCATATATATATATACACATTTTTTTAATCCATTCTATTCCACGTGTGTATGTATGTGTGTATAGATATAGATATATAGACATAATTATGTGTGTGTGCATACATTTATATCACATCTTTATTCATTCCTCTGTTGATGGACATTTAGGTTACTTCCATGTCTTGGCTATTTTGAAGTAGTTTTCCCACACCACCTTCTGAAGAGTCTCTCTTTTCTCCATTGTATATTCTTGCCTCCTTTGTCACAGAGTAATTGACTACAAGTGCATGGGTTTATTTCTGGGCTTTCTACCCTGTAGCATTGATCTTTGTGTCTGTTTTTGCGCTGGTACCATGTTGTTTTGATTACTGTATCTTTGTAGCACAGGCTATGGTCAGGGAGCATAATTCCTACAACTACATTCTTCTTTCTCATGATTGTTTCCACAAGTCAGGGCTGTTTGTGTTTCCATATCAATTTGAAAATTATTTGTTCCAGTTGTGTGAAAAATGCCATTGGTAACTTGATAGGGATTGCACTGAAATCTGTAGATTGCCTTGGGTACCGTGGACATTTTACAATACTGATTCTTCCAATCCAAGTTCAGTTGAGTTCAGTTCAGGCGAGCAGTCGTGTCTGATTCTTTATGACCCCATGGACTGCAGAACGCCAGGCTTCCCTGTCCATCACCAACTCCCGGAACTTACTCAAACTCATGTCCATCCAGCCGGTGATGCCATCCAACCACCTCATCCTCTGTCATCCCCTCCTTCTCCTGCCTTCAGTCGTTCCCAGTATCAGGGTCTTTTCCAATGAGTCAGTTCTTTGCATCAGTTGGCCAAAGTATTGAGGTTTCAGCTTCAGCATCAGTCCTTCCAATGAATATTCAGGACTGATTTCCTTTAGGATGGACTGGTTGGATCTCCTTCAAGTCCAAAGGACACGCAAGGTTCTTCTCTAAGACGAGAGTTCAAAAGTGTCAGTTCTTTGGTGCTCAGCTTTCCTTACAGTCCAACTCTCACATCCATGCATGACTACTGGAGAAACCATAACTTTGACTAGACAGACCTTTGTCGGCAAAGTAATGTCTCTGCTTTTTAATATGCTGTTTAGGTTTGTCACAGCTCTTCTTCCAAGGAGCAAACATCTTTTAATTTCATGGCTGCAGTCACCATCTGCAGTGATTTGGGGGCCTTCCAAAATAAAGTCTGTCACTGTTTCCACTGTTTCCTCATCTATTTGCCAGGAAGTGATGGGACCGGATGCCATGATCTTCATTTTTTGAATGTTGAGTTTTACGCCAGCTTTTCCACTCTCCTTTTTCACCTTCACCAAGAGGCTTTTTAGTTCCTCTCCGTTTTCTTCCACTAGAGTGGTATCCCCTGACTATCTGAGGTTATTGCTATTTCTCCTGGCAATCTTGATTTTGGCCTGTGATTCATCCAGCCCAGCTTTCGCATGATGTACTCTGATATTTAATAAGGGTGACAAAATACAGCCTTGATATACTCCTTTCCCAATTTTGAACCAGTCCATTATTCCATGTTCGGTTCTAACTGTTGCTTCTTGACCCGCATACAGGTTTCTCAGGAGACAGGTAAAGTGGTCTGGTACTCCCATCTCTTTAAGAATTTTCCACAGTTCGTAATGATCACAGTCAACGGCTTTAGTATAGTCAATGAAGAAGTAGATGTTTTTATGGAACTCCGTTGCTTTCTACATGATCCAACGAATGTTAGCAATTTGATCTCTGGTTCCTCTGACTTTTTTAAACCCAGTTTGTGCATCTGGAAGTTCTTGGTTCACGTACTGCCGAAGCCTAGCTTGAAACATCTTGAGCATCACCTTACTAGCACCAGGGTCTTCCTTGGTGCCTCAGATGATAGAGAATCTGACTGCAATGCAGGAAACATGAGTTCTGGTCCCTGGTCAGGAAGATCCCTTGGAGAAGGGGAATGGCTTCTCACTCCAGTATTCTTGCCTGGAGAAACCCATAAGCAGAGGAGCCTGGTGGGTTACAGTCCATGGGGATGCCAAGAGTCAAACACGACTGAGCAACTAATACTTTCACTTTCACTTACTAGCATGTGAAATGAGCACAATTGTATGGTAGTTTGAACGTTGTTTGGCATTATAAATGTATGCACACACACATAATTATGTCTATATATCTATATCTATACACACATACATACACACGTGGAATAGAATGGATTAAAAAAATGTGTATATATATATATGCATACAATGGAATATTAGGCATAAAAAAGAAACAATGCCATTTGCATCAATATGGATGACCTAGAGATGATCATACTAGGTGAAGGAAGTCAGGCAAAGAAAGACAAATATTAAATGATATCACTCATGTGAGGAATCTATTTGAAAAATGATACGAATGAACTTATTTACAAAACAGAAACAGATATCAAAACCAAATTGATGGCTGCCAAAGGGGAAAGGGAGGAGGGATAAATCAGGAGTTTCGAATGAACAGATGTACAATACTTCTGACATATTTTTGACATAATTTGACATATTTCCTTTCCCTCTGTGTGTGTGTATTTTTAATTGTTGTGCTGAATCATTTGAGTTATTTGAAGATATTATAGTACATTGTCCCTAAATATCGTGACATATTTCTCTTGGGAAAAATAATTGATTGGTACAACACTTTTTAAAAATTTATTTATTTTTCAATTGAAGGATAATTGCTTTACAGAATTTTGTTTTCTGTCAAACATCAACATGAATCAGCCATAGGTATACATATGCTGCTCCCTCTTGAACCTCCCTCCCGTCTCCTTCCATACTCCGCCCCTCCAGGTTGATACAGAGCCCCTGTTTGAATTCCCTGAGACATACAGCAAATTCCCATTGGCCATCTATTTTACATATGGTAATGTAAGTTTCCATGTTACTCTCTCCATACATCTCACCCTCTCCTCCCCTCTCCCCATGTCCATAAGTCTGTTCTCTATGTCTGTTTCTCCAGTGGTGCCCCGCATATAAATTCATTGGTATCATCTTTCTAGATTCCATATATATGCATTAGTGTATACAATATTTATTTTTCTCTTTCTGACTTACTTCTCTCTGTATAATAGGCTCTAGGTTCATCCACCACATTAGAACTGATTCAAATGCGTTCCTTTGAATGGCTGAGTAATATTTCATTGTGTATATGTACTACAGCTTCTTTACCCATTCATCTGTCGATGGACATCTAGGTTGCTTCTGTGTCCTAGCTATTGTGAACAGTGCTGCAATGAACATTGGGGTACGTGTGTCTTTTTCAATTTTGGTGTCCTCAGGGTATTTGCCTGGGAGTGGGATTGCTGGGTCATATGGTGGTTTTATTCCTAGTTTTTAAAGGAATCTCCATACCGTCTTCCCTAGTGGCTGTGTCAATTTGCATTCCTACCAACAGTGCAGGAGGTGTCCCTTTTCTCCACACCCTCTCCAGCATTTATTGTTTGTAGACTTTTTGACGATGGCCATTCTGACCGGTGTGAGGTGATATCTCATTGTAGTTTTGACTTGCATTTCTCTGATAATGAGTGATGCTGAGCATCTTTTCATGTGTTTGTTAGCCATCTGTACGTCTTCTTTGGAGAAGTGTCCATTTAGGTCTTTCCCCCACTTTTTGATTGGGTTGTTTGTTTCTCTGGTATTGACTTGTGTGAGCTGGTTGTATATTTTGGAAATTAATCCTTTGTCAGTTGTTTCATTTGCTATTATCTTCTCCCATTCTGAGGGCTGTCTTTTCACCTTGATTATAGTTTCCTTTGCTGTGCAAAAGCTTTTAAGTTTAATTAGGTCCCACTTGTTTATTTTTGTCTTTATTTCCATTAGTCTAGGAGGTGGGTCATGGAGGCTCTTGCTTTGATTTATGTCCTCGGGTGTTCTGCCTATGTTTTCCTCTAAGAGTTTTATAGTTTCTGGTCTTACATTTAGGTCTTTAATCCATCTTGAGTTTATCTTTGTGTATGGTGTTTAGGAAGTGTTCTAATTTCATTCTTTTACATGTTGATTGCTACAACATCTTAAGCAGTTTTCAAACTTAGAAAATTTAACTTTGAGGCGATACAATTATTTACTGAAGGCACTCATTCAAAATGCACGTGTCCCCAAACTGTTCTTTGTCCCTATATTTTTAATTCTGCTTCCAATCAAAGAACATGCATTGCATTCAGTTTTTGTGTCTCTTTAGTGTCCTTTAAACTAGAACAATTTCCCAGACATGTTTTGGTCATGTGTGACATGACCTTTCACTGTTTAGTATGATGCTGATGGTGGGCTTGTCATATATGGCCTTTATTATGTTGAAGTATGTTCCTTCTATACCCAACTTGTTCAGCTTTTTTATCCTGAAGTGATGTATTTTGCCAAATGCTTTTTCTTCATATATCAAAGTGATCATATGATTCTAATTTTTCACTTTTTAATGTGGTATATCACACTTATTGATTTAAATAGGTTGAACCACCCTCGCCTCTCAGGGATAATTCTCACTTGGTCATAGTATATACTTCTTTTCATGTGCTGTTGAGTTTGGCCTGCTATTTTGTTAAGAATTTCAGTGACATCAGTGACATTAGTCTATAGTTTTCTTGTAGTGTCTTTCTCTGACCTTGGTATCAGATAACACTGGCCTTGTGAAATGAGTTCAGAAGTATTCCATCATTTTTAATTTTCTGGAAGAGTTTGAGAAAGACTGGCATTAATTCTTCCATAAATGATGGGTAGAATGCACAACTGAAACCACCTGGTCTTGGCCTTTTCTTTGCTGAGAGTTGTTTTTGCCTTCACTGATTTGATCTCCTTACTCATAATTGGTCTGTTCGTATTTTCTATTTCTACATGATTCAGTCTTGGTAAATTGCATGTTTCTAGGAATTTATCCACTCCTAGATTTCCAATTTGATGGTGTATAGCTGTTCATAATTGTCTCTCACAATCCTTTGTATTTCTGTGGTGTCATTGTAATGTCTCCTCTTTCATATCTGATTTAATTTGTTTGAACTCTTTTTTTCTGAGTTAATCTAGTAACAAGTTTGTCAATTTTGTTTATCATTTCAAAAAGCCAGCTCTTATTTTCATTGATCTTTTCTATTCATTCTCTGGTCTCCATTTCAATTTTTTCTTCTTCTCTGATCTTTGTTATTTCCTTCTATCTCTAACTTTGAACCTAGCTGTTTTTCTTCATTTTTTTTCTCTTATTCCACAAGGTTGTTTATTTGGTAGCTTTCTTGTTTCATTCTTTAAAAAAAAATTTCATTCCCATTTATTTATTTTTGGCCAAGCTTGGTCTCCATTGATGTGCAGCCTTTTCTCCAGTAGCGGCAAATGGGGACTACTATCTAGTTGCGGTGTGCAGGCCCCCAGTTGCAGTGGCTTCTCCTGTTGTGGAGCACAGGCTCTAGGTGCCCAGACTCAGTAGTTGCAGCTCCCGGGCTCTAGAGCAGAGACTCATAGTTGTAGTGCACAGGCTTAGTTGCTCTGCAGCTTGTGGGATCCTCCCAGATCAGGGAGTGAACCTGTGTATCCTGCATTGACAATCAGATTCTTTTCCACTGAGTCACCAGCGAAGCCCTCTTTTTGTTTGTTAATGTATTCACTTATCACTATAAACTTCTTTCTTAGAACTGCTTTCGTAGTACATTGTGGTTCCGTTCTCATCTGTTTCGAGATATTTTTAAATATACAATTTTACTTCTTCTTTGACCCATCAGTTGTGCAGAAGTGTGCTATTTAATATCCAGATATTTGTGACTTTTCCAGCTTTGTTCCTGTTATTGATTTCTAGTTTCACGCCATTGTAGTCGCAAAAGATACTTCATGTGGTTTCAATCTTCTAAATTTAATTAGAGATGTTTCATGAGATATCGTATGATCCATCCTGGAAGATGGTCCATTTGCCCTTGAGAAGAATCTGTTCTGCTGCTGTGAGATGGAATGTTGTATAAGTCTGTTAAGTCCATCTGATCTACAGTATGGTTCAAGCCCAGTTCCTTTTTCCTTTTGTTGACCTCGTGTGGATAATCTATCCATTGTGAAAGTGGAATATTCAATTCCTCTACTATTGTCGTGTTGTTACTTATTTAGCCCATCAGATCTGTTAGTATTTGCTCAATATACACAGGTGTTCCAATGGTGAGTGGGTATATATTAATATTCACAATTCTTGTATCATCTCGATGAACTGACACCCTTTATCATTAGACAATGACTTTCTTTGTCTCAAATTACCATTTTTGGCTTAAAACCTATTTTGTCTGATATCGGTATGGCTATTCCTGCTCTCTTTTGTTTACCACTTTCATGGAATACCTTTCACCATGCCTTCACTTTGAGCATATGTATGACCTTAAACCTGAAGTGAGTCTCTTGTAGGCAGCAGTGCAGTTAAGCACTGTTTTTCAGTGTTTTTTTTTTAAATCAATCCATCCACTCTATTCCTTTTGCTGGAGAACTAAATCCAGTTACATTTAGAGTAATTATCGATAGATAAGGTTTTAATACTTAATGTCCCTATCCCTGTGGGGACCTAATTAAAATTAAAAGCTTCTGCACAACTCAGGAAACTATAAGCAAGGTGAAACGACAGCCTTCAGAATGAGAGAAAATAATAGCACATGAAGCAACGGACAAAGAATGAGTCTCAAAAATATACAAGCAACACCTGAAGCTCAATTCCAGAAAAATAAAAGACCCACTCAAAAAGTGGGCCAAGAACTAAACAGGCATTTCTCCAATGAAGACATACAGATGACTAACAAACACATGAAAACATGCTCAACAGCACTCATTATCAGAGAAATGCAACAAAACCACAATGAGGTACCATTTCACGCCAGTCAGAATGGCAGCTATCCAAAAGTGTACAAGCAATAAATGCTGGAGAGGGTGTGCAGAAAAGGGAACCCTCTTCCACTGTTGGTGGGAATGCAAACTAGTGCAGGCACTATGGAGAACTGTGTGTACATTCCTTAAAAACTAAATAGAACTGCCATATGACCCAGCAATTCCACTGCTGGGCATACACACTGAGGAAACCAGAATTGAAAGAGACATGTGTACCCCAATATTCACCGCAACACTGTTTTTAATAGCCAGGACATGGAAATAACCTAGAGGTCCATCAGCAGACGAATGGATAAGAAACCTGTGGTACATATTCACAATGGAATATTACTAAAACATTAAAAAGAATACATTTGAATCAGTTCTAGTGAGGTAGATGAAACTGGAGCCTGTTATACAGAGTGAGGTAGGCCCGAAAGAAAAACACCAATACAGTAAACTAATGCATATATAGGGAATTTAGAAAGATGGTAATGGTAACACTGTATGCGAGACAGCAAAATCGACACAGATGTATTGAACAGTCCTTTGGACTCTGTGGGAGAGGGCGAGGGAGGGATGATATGGGAGAACGGCATTGAAACATGTAAATTATCATATCTGAAATGAATCCCTAGTCCAGGTTTGATGCATGATACAGGATGCTCGGGGCTCGTGCGTTGGGATGGGGAGGGACGTGGGAGGGGATTCAGGATGGGGAACACATGTACACCCATGGCGTATTCAAGTCAATGTACGGCAAAACAAATGAAATGTTGTAAAGTAAAATTAATTAATTAATTAATTTAAAAAAAGGTGAATCATCATTGTAAAAGTCAGGCTGGCAGATACCTCAAGAGGACTAGGGAGGAAGAAGTGATGGGCTTGGAACAAAAGGGGGGTTCAAACCTACAGGTCTGTTCTTCATCTGCATCTGAGCAGGACTTACCAGGCCTTCAATATTGCACAAGCACAAGGGCACCAAGCACAACACAGTCATTCAAACACTGGGACAGCACAGGGACTGGGATAGTTACCCAGGGACAGTCAAGGTGGAAAATCTGGCAGCCCCAGTGTGCCCGGCCGGATCTGGCCAATGCAGGTGAGACCTACCTCACATTAAGTCAGCTGAGTAGCAGCCTTTATTGCATCTGCAAGCATAACCAACTGTTACCACGCAAAGGAAAATACAAGCCAACTGCAGGGATTAGTACTTGGACATTTTGGGGCAAGATTACCGTGCTCACCACCCGAGGTTCCCTCTTCAAGACTCATCTACTCTACCTTCTTTGTTTGCGCCAATCTCCTTCAAGAGTCCAGAAAGAGAGGTAGACCTGGGGCTGGTACTGGTGGGGTGTGGGTGTGATGGGGAGGGAGCATCTTCCCAGGTGTTGGACAGGTAGCAGAATCAGGCAGGATGGGGCCTAGGGCTCTCCAAAGCAGCTGTCACTGTCTCCCAGGCTGGAGAAGGGGCATGAGGGGGAAAGGCAACAGGGGTGCACTGAATGAGGCCGGGCTTCTGCATTCCTCCTACCCCCTGGGGCCCAGATGGATTTCATTAACCTGTGCCTCAGGCCCTGCCACAGATTTTCCACTGGAACTGGAAGGCTTGGGGCTGAGCCAAGGCCTGTGATGTCTATGTTTCCAGCAACATTATAGTGAGGTAGTTGGTCTGAACTGTGTGCTCAGAGGAGGGAAGGGAGCCTGGTAAAAAGTGAACGAGGGGTTGTGTTCACGCCCTCGCACCTCCACTTCCATGAGCTTCTCTATTTCCTCACCCTGGTGACAACAGTCCCGGGCCCCTCTCTGCCCAAGGGTGGTGCTGATGCTGGTGCTGGACTTCTCCCCGGGCACAACTTACCTACATGTCTTTGTGGGCAGAGACCTCAGCTGGACAGTCTCTGCCAAATTTACTCACTCAGACAACAGTGAGATGGGCTACACCACCAGGCAATGACCACTGGATCAGCTGTAGACTAAGTGATCAAGCCCACCTGCTCCAGGAAGGGATCTGAGTTGAAGGACTAAGTCCCACACATGTTCTTTTCTGACCCTGAGGTCTCTGACGGTTCCAACCCACACATAGTCTGTCCACCTGGCCTCATGCCAAGAGGCCTGGAAGGGAATCAACGTGAGAATATGGGGGAAGTGCTCCCCATTGTCCAGGTGCAGTCACTCCTAACTTCGCTTCCTCATGGCACCCTTCTTGCCCCTGCCTCGGGTAACTCATGTTGGGCGGTCTCCTGTTTCTAAGATGAGCAGCAGTATCCCTGGTACTCTCCAGAGCCACCCTTCCCATTTTCATTCATCCACACCCTCAGCAGTTGGCAGATATCATAGAATGCCAAGGTAGGATCCAGAGCCTCCTCCAGCGACTCCAACTCTGTGAGTCCCAACACCCTGTCCTGAAGTTTGGTGACTCCTGCATCATACCCCTCCTACGTTTTGGGACGTGACAACACCCCTTAAATATTGGAGATCCGACCCTTGCTTTGGCTCACTCAATGCCTTACTGAATCTGGACCAGTCTCTACTTTCTTTTCTCCCCGAATCACATCCTTATACCTCAAGGGCATTATCCTTGCTGACTTTTATTCACACAGAGAGATGTCCAGGCACCAACTCTGAATGTGCTACCTACCCTCATACCCCCTTCTGTGTAATAAAACCCTGGTCTTTCAGGAATGGTGTCAGGCAGAACCTACCCTCAGTTCACTCAAACACAGATCTGTCTCTCTGAGTCTCAGGCTGGCAAGTGCTCCCCAAATTCCAGCGAGGGGGAAATTGAACACAGAGTTCAGACTCATTGTCATGTGCCCCAAAGAAGTAGTCTGGGATACTGAGCTGGGATACTCTGGGAAATATCATTTGTTGGAAGATCTGTCATGGGTCTGGTGGAACAGTATTTGACAGGGACCCTGCAAGAACAGAGACCTACTAACCACACTTGCCATAGAGCATGATGGGCCCATTTCCACTCAAGGGTATAGAGAGGCTCAGGCTGGAGGCGAGGGTGGTCAGCTGGCTAGGGCAGGGAGGATGTGAAAACACTGAGGACTCCACCATCCATCTCTAGCTGCCAGGGTGCAGTCTGACCCAGGTTGGCACCAAACAGATGCATCTCCTGACCTCCAGCCCAGAGACTAGCCTGTCTCCTGTGTTCCCTGTTCCTTCCCTCCGGCTCCCCAGCTCACTGGGTCCAGTCTTCATGCCCAAGCCCTTAACTGAATCCAAAGAAGGAGAAGCGAAACTCTTGGTGCCTGAGTCTCAGGGGCGAGGGCTAAAGAGGAGAGGAGGACTGTGTGCAGGTTCGAGCGTGCAAGGTGGGACTGGGGCGGGGGTGGAGACGGTACAGGCAGTAGGGACTCCAGTGAGAGGGCAGAGCCTGGGAAGGGAGAGATGAGGGCACCTGTGCCTGTTTCCACCTGCTGAACTACACGTGCACGCAAGGTCACCAATGGCAAGTCAGGGGAGGGATCGAGGGTGCTCCAACAGGAAAAGAGAGTGGTCAGGGTAAGTAGGACAATGAGTCCAGAGCGACTGGGAGGATGGCTAGGGGCTCTGTAAGGGGGCCAAGTGTTCCTTCCAATGGGGAGGCAGAATGTCAGCAATGGATGGGATCCGGCAAATCCCAGAGGAGGGTGCTTAAGAGAACTACAAGAGGGCTTTTAGGGGAATGGGAGGATGTGCCAATGTGGCCAGACAAGGCCCTCAGTGAACCCAGACCGGGAGCACTCCATTGCCCTGCTGGCCCGGATGGGAGCAGAGGCTGACCCAGAGTCCCCACCACAGGATGCCAGAGGTCCTGTTCTGCAACAGGCTCTAACATGGAGTGGCTCTCCACCAGGCCTTGCCCCACTCCCCCAACCCCTACCCCCCAGAGAGAGGGCAGAACACAGAGTATGAGAAGTCCTTTAATCAAAAACTGCTGTGAGACTGGGGCAGAGAGGGGGCAAAACAAGGGGCAGAGGATGCCCTGGTGGAGGCAGAACAAGAGGCAACGAGCCTGGCCACAGCTCGCCAGCCCCGGAGGTAACAGCTGCTCCTCTTGCAGGAAGATACTGGGCTCAACCTGTAAAACAGCAGAGTCAGGGAAGAGCCTCAAGCCAGGGCCAGCCCACAGCCCTGCTCAACACCCAACATTGTGGGAAGGGGTATGCAGTGTGTAACACTCACTTCAAACGATCTGGAACTTGTCAGCCAGGTACCGCATGGAGGCTGCAACAGGGAAAGGCATAAACAGGTGCTCCAGACAGACGGACACAGAAGCCTGAACCCCTGTCCCCGTGGGGAACCACCTAGCCCTGCAACCTGAAACCCACCTACCCCCAGCCCCGATGCAAAGAGCTCTGGGCCTGATCACTCCCCACTACCGGAATTAAACGTGGAGCCATTTCCTGAAAGGAAACAAAATGTGCCGGCAGCTCTCAAGCTCGGGGCCACGCCCGAACCTTTCAAAAATTGTCTCGCAAGCAATCCAACAAGATCCTTAGAGGCCACACCAGATCAACAAGGCATCTCTACAAGTCCTATCAGAAGGAGCTCTCTAGGACTCGTCTGGCTGGCAGAGTGTGCATGCAGTCCGCACAGTACTTTGCTACTTGTCCGCACGCCCAGCTGAACATGGACCACGTGCTCCAGGGACAGGCTTCATAGGTTCTCCTCCCCACAGGAACGCTGATCGCTACAAGGCCCCCTGCACCTGCAGCCCACCCCACTCCAAGGGCCCACCCCAATTCTGCACTAAGAACCCGCTGCTCTCTGTCCCTGGTTCCTCATACCAAGTTGCTCCTTAAGGTCATCTATTTCTCTCTGTAGCACCGGACACTAGGCCAGCAGACAAAGGAGGAAGAGAAATGGTTAGTATACACCCGCCTCCCCTCTCCTCCTCCTCTCCTCTCCCCTGGGCCCTCCATCCCAAAGCCAGGTGTCTAGACTGGCAAGGGAAAGACTTTCCTCAGTGGAAAGGAGGTAGGCTCCCTCCCTGCGGTGTGGGATGGGATGGGGGTGGGGGGCCCACACATGTCAGTTGCACTTGGACCCAGATCCCACCATGGGGTTTGGGTGTGTATTTCCAGGAGCCAGAAGAAGCATTACCCGAGGACAGCCCTGCCTTCCGCGTAGCTGCTCCTGCCTTCTCGGTCTTGGGGGATGGTCAGTTGGTTCCTGGTCACCTGACAGGGAAAGGACACACAATCCAGCTTCCCAGGTACCCAGGGAGGTGGAAAGGCCCAGGCCAGGTCTAACGTGAGGTAAGGGAGTACCACCCTCTGCCTAGCATTAGGCCTCCCCTGCTCTGCCCGGCAGGCAGCCCAAACCTTCTCTCTGGGCCTGCCCCTCTTATTCCTCAGGGGCAGCCATTTCACCACGATGGTCACCAAAGACTGTGTTTCTGGGTTCAAGCCTCCCAGAGCAGCAGCCACAGCCAGCACCTGGGAGACCAATGTGGGCAAACAGCACTTCACAGAAAAGGCTATTAGCCTGCAGGTCTACGCCCAGAGTAGCTGTTGGGGCACTGCCACCGATCACCCCTGACAAACAAATCCCACACAGAAGGTGATGGGGCCAGGTCCAGCCCTGGTGACACCCTGTTTCTCATGGGAGAAGCGGCCTGACAGCAAGGCTGAGCCCCCAGATGAGAGAGAGAGAGAGTCAGAGACAGAGGTTTCTGCCCTCACCCCTGGCCTCCTCCCCCCATATCAAAACCCAGGACACTCACCTGAGGGGCCAGGCCCTCTGGGCCTGACTTCTCCCTTGTTCATGGCCACGGGCTCTGAGTTTCCTGAATCCTGTGCGCCTCGGATGTTGAGGTTGGCGCCGCTGGGTTCTCCATGATGCACCCATGGACAAGATGGCCCCGGCCTGTCAGTGGTCAGCTAAAAACAAAGATTTCTCACTGATCTGGAGTAAGGATGTGTGTGCGTGCACGGGTGTGTGTACCAGTGCATTTATGATCTATGCCTGTGTGTGTGAGAGCTCATGTGATTCAAGACGGAGCTGAGGCAGGGAATTGGAAAGAGAATTGAAAGGCTGATCTCTTCAGCACATTCCCTGTCAGTCAGCCCCAGGCCAGCAGGCAGAGCTGAGCTGGGGACAGCAGTGTGGCACTGAGAAAGCCTGGGGCCCCTGCAAGGAAGGTTTGGGGAAGAGCTAGGAAGTAGGATTCAGGAAAGTGATGTGTCTAAACACCAAAGCTCTGTGAAGCTTTTAAGGGGTCCCCTCAAATCCATTCAGCTACCAGCTCTCCCTTCCACTCCAGCGGCAGCCTGGTGGAGGAGGCTGGAAACCGGCCGAGGGTGGAGAACTGAGTCCAGCACACCCAAAGTGCTACCTTAACGTTTGTCCCTAGTAAAAGGACCCCAATGGCATCCTAATGAACCAGTGACCGAGGGTCACCCAATGACGACCCCTGCGGGATGGAGGGTAGGAGGCCTAAGAGTGGGGAGAGAGGAGGGGCTTGGCTTACTCACTTGGCCCTTTGGGAATGGATCTCTATTTGGGTCGTTGTCTTCTCCGGACACCACCATTACTGCCACCAACTCCCGGGCCTGCCTAGCCACGGGTTTCTTCCCAGCGCCGGTGTGCTTGGACTCTTCAGCTCCCCAAGGGACCAAGGCATACTTCTTGGACCTCCCGAGCAGCGGGATGCCGGAGATTGGGGGGAAGGTGGCCGGTTCCAGGGGAGTGGCCGAGATTCCCTGCCCCCAGGAAGGGAAGGTTCTCCCCGCGGCAGGTTTGGAGTCGCCCCCAAGGGATTTCTTCTCCTGGACCCCCTTCCTCCTAGGAGTGGGCCGCGGCCTGCTGCCTGTAGCGGCAGCTGCAGTAGCTGATGCTACTGCCACTCCCGGGTAGCTGGGCAGGCTTCCCCCTTTCCCCCAGAGCACGCTCTGCATTTTCACAGGGGGAGAGGCATCCTGCTGCTCTGCATCGCCCTGCCTGCCCTGCCTTTCCACAACCGAAATTAATCCTCGCGGAGCCGAGGACAGGCAAGTGCCTGGCACATTAAGGAGATTCTCCCTGCCTTGGACATTCGAGCATCTGGGTGTGTTCCCGGGGTCCTCGGGTCTGTTGAACTTGGCCTGGCCTCCGTCTTTGTGATAAATGCTCACCCTCATCTGCTCTACCTCAGTGAACTCATCAGAGGACTCAGGGTCGGACAGCAGCCCAGCTGGGCTTTCTGAGGGAGGCCACTGGCGATCCACAGCCACGTTCAAGCTACTCTTAGTGCCTCTCTTAGCGCTCCCATAGGCCCGGCCCGCCTTGGGCCCGCCGACCCGGAGAGGGATGGCCTCAGCCTGTGTGGTTTCCCCACACCTCTGGGGGGCACCGCCTCGACTGGGGGGACACGCCTCGAGGTCCCAGAAGGCAGACACTTCACCGACCGCGTAGCTCTCCTGGAACAGGTATCTGCGGGTGCCCAGCACGTTCAGGTCGGTCAGCTGCTGCAGGATGGCCGCCACTGATTTGTCAGCCAGCTGCAGGGCGTCCCCCTGGTCGTCAGCCGGGGAGCCAGGCCGGCCTTCGCGGCCCTGCAGCATCGGCCCTCCCGCTTCCAGGACCTCCCGCTCTGACTCGAAGCCCTCAGGGTCTGGGAAGCCATCCCCGCCCTCACCCTCGCCGCTTTGCGGTGCCCCTGGCTCGGGGCCGGGGCCGGGTCCCCGCGGGGCTGTGGAGCCGGCCTCAAGGCCGCTGGTCTGCTCTCCGTGCTCTGAGCCAAAACCCGCTCCCGAAACAGACACCTCATCATCTGGGGAGCTCATGTCGCGATCTGGGTGGCCACCGGACCTGGGGCAGCGACGATGTATCAACCGGGTCGCGGTGGCAGCAGTGGTGGCGCTCAAGGCAGGTGAGGCGGGCGGCGTCTGGAGCTCGCCGTCAAGCACGCAGGAGATGGCCGCAAATGACGCGAGGTTTTCAGCGCGCCAGCCCTGCCGCCTCCTCATTGGTCCGGTTCCTGCCAACCAGCACGCGCCTTGTTTGGCCGTCCCCTCGAGGTGTAACCAATGGGGTCGAGGGCCTCCTCTGGTTTGCTGCCAAGCCCAAGGGCCATCCCGGCAGTTGGCGAGTTGGCGGGTGAAGGTGATGCTGCGGGGATACCTCTGTCAAGCCTCTCGTCCCATCTCCTCCAAGTGCTTAACCATTCCGAGAGTGGGAGAGTTTAGGGGCAAACCTCTGTGGCGGTGGTGCAAGAAATCCATTTGGGAGGTAATTTGGCAGAATCTATGAAAAGCAACTTATACAGCAGAGACCCCATGCCCGGCACTCTTCTAAGCGCTGTACGTAAATAGTAGTGCTTCCTTGTGACACTCCCAGGACTATAGTACTAATGATTACCAGCCTAAGGTTCAGCCACTGACTCACGGTCATTTGGCCCATGGGGATCAGTGGTAGAATTGAAGCCAAGCAATCTGACTCCAGAGTCCTTGCTTTGATCCAAAGATCTAAAAAAGCTATGTTTTCCCCTCTATCAGGAAGTCCACTGCCAGGCATATCTTCTAAAAGTGAGGGTTTATTTCTAAGATCTCTATTTTACTCCATTGGTCTATTTGTTTATATGGCAGTAACACACAGTTTTCATTAGTGTAGCTTTGTAATGTTTTGAAATCAGGAAGTGTGAGTTCTCTATTTTTTCTTTGTCCAAGTTGTTTTCCCTATTAAGGATCTCTTTAGATTCTACTTAAATTTTAGGATGAGTTTTTCTATTTCTGTAAAGCATGCTATTGTGATTTTGATAGGGTTTGCATTGGATCTGTAGATCACTCTGGGTAGTGTGTTACAAGAACAGATCCAGTGGAGTGTGTGTGTGTGTGTGTGTGTGTGTAAAACAATTGACTCATTCAACTATAGCGGCTGGTAAGTCCCAGGATCTAGAGGGTGAGTTGGCTAGCTGGAGACCCAGAGGAGCCAGTGGTTTAGCTCTAGTCCAGGTTAGAAGGCCTAAGAACCAAACCAGTAGAGTTGATATTTCAGTTTGGGTCTAAAGGCAGGAAAAGAAGCCAAAGTCCCACGTCCAAAGGCTTTCACACAGGAGGAATTCTCTTACATGAGGAAAGGTTGCTTTTTTGTTTTAGTCAGACTATCAACTGATTAGGTAAAGCCCACCCGCATTATCAGGGGGAAATCTGTTTTATCCAGTTGACTGATTTAAATGTTAATCTCATGGAAAAGCACTCTACAGAAACATCCAGAATAATGTTTGACTAAATATCTAGGCACTCTGTGGACCAGTCAAGCTGACACACAAAATTAACCACCTCAGATAGCATGCACTTCTTAACAATATTTAGTATTCTGGTCTGTGCAGACAGATGCCTTTCCATTTATTTGT
This sequence comes from Cervus canadensis, assembly GCF_019320065.1. Lineage (NCBI taxonomy): Eukaryota > Metazoa > Chordata > Mammalia > Artiodactyla > Cervidae > Cervus > Cervus canadensis. Next base: position 38,412,434 of record NC_057419.1, read on the forward strand.
GTCTTTTTTAGTTTCTTTCAGCAATGTTTTGTAGTTTGCAGTGTACATGTTTTTGACTGCTTGCTTGAGTTTATTCCTCAGTATTTTATCCTTTTTTGCTGCCAATGTCAATGGAATTGTCTTTTTTTTTTAATATTCGTTTTTTTTTAACTTTACAGCATTGCATTGGTTTTGCCATACATTGACTTGAATACGCCATGGGTGTACATGTGTTCCCCATCCTGAAGCCCCCTCCCAAATCCCTCCCCATTCCATCCCTCTGGGTCATTCCAGTGCACCAGCCCCAAGCACCCTTATCATGCATAGATCCTGGACTGGTGATTCGTTTCACATATGATAATTTACATGTATTAATGTCATTCTCCCACTTCATCCCACCCTCGTCCTCTCCCACAGAGTCCAAAAGACTATTCAATACATCTGTGTCTCTCTTGCTGTCTTGCATACAGGGTTATCATTACCATCTGTCTAAATTCCATATATATGCGTTAGTATACTGTATTGGTGTTTTTCTTTCTGGCTTACTTCACTCTGTATAATAGGCTCCAGTTTCATCCACCTCATAGAACTGATGCAAATGTATTCTTTTTAATGGCTGAGTAATATTCCATTGTGTATATGTACCACAGCGTTCTTATCCATTCGTCTGCGGATGGGCATCTAGGTTGCTTCCATGTCCTGGCTATTGTAAACAGTGCTGCGATGAGCATTGGGGTACACGTGTCTCTTTCAATTGTGGTTTCCTCAGTGTGTATGCCCAGCAGTGGGATTGCTGGGTCATGTGGCAGTTATATTTCCAGTTTTTTAAGGAATCTCTATGCTGTTCTCCATAGTGGTTGTACCAATTTACATTCCCACCAACAGTGAAGGAGGATTCTCTTTTCTCCACACTTTCTCCAGCATTTGCCATTTGTAGATTTATGATGATGGCCATTCTGATAGGTGTGAGGTGATACCTCATTGTAGTTTTGATTTGCATTTCTGTAATAATTAATGATGTTGGGCATCTTTTCACGTGACTTTTGGCCATCTGTATGTCTTCTTGGAGAAACAGAACTTCTGTCCCATTTTATAAAATATGTTGGGCATTATATATATGTATAAGTATATGATGAGCTTCATGAAGTGCTTGTATATTGGAAAGTAATCCCTTGTCTGTCACATCATTTTCAAATATATTCTCCCATCCTGAGGGTTGTCTTTTCATTTTGCTCATAGTCTCCCCCAACCCCCTGCCCCACTGCCTTTGCTGTACAAGAGCTTTTAAGTTTAATTAGGCCCCACTCGTTTATTTTCATTTTTACTTTCATTACTCTAGGAGGTGGATGGAAAATCATATTGCTGTGATTTATGTCAAAGAGTGTTCTGCATGTGTTTTCCTCTAAGAGGTTCATAGTGTCTTGTATTACATTTACATTTTAATCCATTTTGAATTTATTTTTGTGTATGATGTTAGAGAATGTTCTAATTTCATTCTTTTCCGTGCAGCTGTTTTCCCAGCATCACTTACTGCAGAGACTGTCTTTTTTCATTGGTATATTCTTGCCTCCTTTGTCAGAGATTAATTGACCATAGGCGCATGTGTTTATTTCTGGGCTTTCTATCCTGTTCCTTTGAGCAGTATTTTTGTTTTTGCACGCGTACCATACTGTTTTGATGACTGTACCTTTGTAGTATAGTCTGAAGTCCAGGAGCCTGATTCCTCCAGTTCCATTTTTCTCGCTCAGGATTGCTCTGGCTATTCACGGTCTTTTGTGTCTGCATGCAATCTTTGGGAATTTTTGTTCTAATTCTGTGAAAAATACCATTGGTAATTTGATAGGGATTCAGTTGCATCAGTAGGTTGCATTGGGTTGTATAGTCATTCTGCCAGTATTGATTCTTCCAATCCAAGTGATCTCAGAGTGGCAGCAGTGAGCTGTGGCTTTAAGTTTGCCCCTTTGGAAAATACATTTCTCAATACATGTAAATCCATGGCTGATTCATGTCAATGTATGGCAAAAACCACTACGATATTGTAAACTAATTAGCCTCCAACTAATAAAAATAAATGGAAAAAAAAACTAAAAGGAAAGAAAAGAAAAGAAAAATGGGTTTCTCAAGAAGGCAAAATCTGTAAAAAAAAAAAAAAAAAAAAAAGAGGTACAGAGTTAATTGTTAGAGACACAGCACAACAAGTAGGAGAGCACACAGAGAAACAGTTTGTTTAGTTAAGACAGAGAAGGCAATGATACACACTTGGAGAGAAAAGGTGTGGTCATCTGTCCTACTGAGGAGCAGTGCAATAAGAGGCAGTTAAGTCATTTTTATAGGACAGTCCTTTTGGGCCTTTGTTTACGTTTGGCTAGTTATCTTGTTTCTTTTCTCACACCTGACCTGTCCTAGGACCCTCCCTAACATGCATGAGCAACTCTATTCCCAGATGCATGCCAGCCCGGAGACCTAAGGGGGAGATGTTGCATCACATATTATGGGGTGGGGCCCCTTTATTTTTGACCCCCAAGGAGCCTTTCTGCCCATGTGCAGTGTCTCTCCTGCCCTGAGAATGGGACATATGTGACCTCTTGATCTTTTACTCAACCAGCGAGTAGCCCCTCTGTCTCTGCCAGAGCTGTTATCTTAAAGTGTCCTCAGGAGACAAAGCCTGACTATTTACCCAGTTACTCTTATTCGTTCTATTTCAAAGTGCAAGCTGGAGGCTGACTGTAAATACCTGGACTCAGGCCCACTTGCCTCCTTCCTTAGGAAGTGTAAAGCAGAGGCTAGTTGTAAATGCTTGGCCTCACAAGAATATGATATTTCTTTCCATCTGTTTATGTCATCGTCAACATCTTTCATTAGGATGTTATAGATTAGGATCTTTATCCCTTCCCTACCTCTGCCTTTCCCTTTTGGTATTCATAAGTTTTCAAAGTCTGTTTCCATTTTGTTAATAAGTTCACTTGTACAATTTTTTAGGTTCCACATGTAAGGGACATTTGTCTTTCTCTTTCTGACCTTCTTCACTCAGTATGGCAATCACTACGTCCATCCATGTTGCCCCAAGTGGCATTATTTCATTCTTTTTATGGTTAAGTAATATTCCACTGTATATGTGTACCACATATTCTTTATCCATTCCTCTGTCGATGGATATCTAGGTAGCTACCGTGTCTTGGCAGTTGTAAATAGTGCTGCAATCAACATTGTGGTGCATGCATCTTATAGATTTGTGAGTACAGCTCTTTGGTCTCCTTAGGTTTATTCCTTGGCATTTTATTCTTTTTGATGTGATGGTAAAGGGGTTTGTGTATTTAATTTCTCTTTCTGAAATTTCATTGTTAGCATGTGAAAATGCAAGAGATTTCTGTGCATTCATTTTGTATCCTGCAGTTTTACTGAATTCATCGATGAGCTCTAATAGTTTTCTTGCAGCATCTTTAGGATTTTCTATGCACAGTATCATGCAAACTGCAAGCAGTGACACCTTTATTTCCTTTCCAACTTGGATTCTTTTATTTCTTTTTCTCTGATTGCTGTGGTTAGAACTTCCGTAACTATATTGAATAAAAGTGGTGAGAGTGGCCATCCTTCTCTTCTTCCTGATCTTAGAAGAAATGCTTTCTTCTTTTTACCAATGAGTATGATGTTATCGGTAGGTTTGTGAAATGTGGTTCAGATAGGGTCCCTCTATGCCCACTTTCTGGAGAGTTATTATCACAAATGGACGTTGGACGTTTTTCTAAAGCTTTCTCTACATCTATTGAGATCTATGGGTTTGTGGATATTGAAAAATTCTTGCATCACTTGGATGAATCCCACCTGATCATGCTATGTGGTCCTTTTAATGTCTTGCTGGATTTGGTTTGCTACTGTTTGGTTGAGAATTTTGTGCCTATGTTCATCATTGATATTGCCCTGTAACTTTCTTTTTTGGTGGTGTATTTGTCTGCTTGTGGTATCAGGGTGACGGTGGCCTCATAAGATGAGTTTGGGGAGTGTTCTTTCCTCTGCACGGTTTTGGAATAGTTTCCAAAGGATAGGTATTGAGTCTTCACTAAATGCCTGACGGAATTTGCCTCTGAAGTCATCTGGTCCTGGCCTTCTGTTTTCTGGAAAATTTTAAATCAGAGTTTCAATTTCAGTACATATGATGTGTTTCTTTGTATTTTCTATTTCTTCCTGGTTCATACTTGGAAAATTGCACCACTCTAATAATTGGTCCATTTCTTCTAAGTTGTCCCTTTCATTGGCAAATACTTGCTTCCTGTATTCTCTTACAATCCTGTGTATTTCTGTGATGTCAGTTGCAACTTACTTCTCCATGTCTAGTTTTATTGAATTTAACCCTCTCCCTTTTATTCCTGAAGGGTCTTGCAAAAGGTCTATCAATTTTGCTTATCCTCTCGAAGAACCAGCTTTTAGTTTTATTCACTTCAGTTCAGTCACTCAGTTGTGTCCGACTATTTGCAACCCCATGGACTGCAGCATGCCAGGATTCCCTGTCCATCACCAACTCCTGGAGCTTACTCAAACTCCTGTCCATTGCTTCAGTGTTGTTCTCCAATCATCTCATCCTCTGTCGTCCCCTTCTCCTCTCACCTTCAATCTTTTCCAGCATCATGGTCTTTTCCAATGAGTCAGTTCTTCACATCAGGTGGCCAAAGTAGTTTCATTGATCTCAACTATTGCTTTCTTAATCTCTATTGCTTATATCTCTGCTCTGATCTTTGATTTCTTTCCTTCTGCTAACTTTCCATTTTATTTGTTCCTTTTCCTCTCATTGCTTTAGGTGTAAGGTTAGGTTGTATATTTGAGATTTTTCGTGTTTCCTGAGGTAAGATTGTATTGCTATAAAATTCCATTTTAGAACTGCTTTTGCTGCCTTCCGTAGGGTTTGTGTTCTCCCTTTCATTTCCCTATAGTTATATTATGATTTACTCTTTGATTTCTTCAGTGACTTCGCCTCCACATATTTGTTTTTCTCTACAGTTTTTTTTTTTTGCTGCAGGTGATTTCTACTTTTTATCATTGTTCAAGAATATGGGTTTGTTGTTGTTGTTCAGTCGCCCAGTCGTGTCTGACTCTTGGCGACCCCATGGGCTGCAGCTTGCCAGGCCTCCGTGTCCCTCACCATCTCCCGAAGTTTGCCTAAGTTCATGTCCATTGCATCGGTGATGCCATCCAGCCATCCCATCCTCTGATGCCCTCTTCTCCTTCTGCCCTCAGTCTTTCCCACCATCAGGGACGTTTCCAGTGAGTCAACTGTTCACATCAGATGACCAAAATAATGGAGTTTCAGCTCAGCATCATTCCTTCCCAATGAGGATTCAGGGTTGATTCCGCTTAAGATTGACTGGTTTGATTTCCTTGCTGTCCAAGGGACTCGCGGTAGTCTTCTCCAGCACCACACTTTGAAGGCATTGATTCTTTGGTGCTCCGCCTTCTTTACGGTCCAACTCTCACAACTGTACGTGCCCACTGGGAAGACCATAGACTTGACTATATGGATCTTTGTCAGCAGAGTAATGTGTCTGATTTTCAACACACTGTCCAGGTTTGTCGTAGCTTTCCTGCCAAGAAGCAAACGTCTTCTGATTTCATGGCTGCAGTCACCATCCGCAGTGATTTTAGAGCCCAAGAAGAGGAAAGCTGTCACCATTTCCACCGTCCCCTCCTCTATTTACCAAGAAGGAATGGGGTGGGATGCCGTGATATTTTTTTTTTCCTCCAATAGTTAGTTTTAAGCTGGCTTTTTCCACTCTCCTCCTTCACCCTCATCAAGAGGCTCTTTAGTTCCTCTGCCCTTTCTGCCATTAGAGTGGTATCACCTGCATATCTGAGGGTGTTGAGGTTTCTCCTGGCTATCTTGATTCTAGCTTGTAAATCATCCAGCCCGGCATTTCTCATGATGTGCTCAGCATACAGATTAAACAAACAGGGAGACAGCAGACAGCCCTGTCATACTCCTTTCTCAATCCTGAACCAGTCAGTTGTTCCATACAGTGTGTGTTTCTTCTTGACCCACATACAGGTTTCTCAGGAGACAGGTAAGATGGTCTGGTATTCCCATCTCTCTAAGAGCTTTCCACAGCTTATCATGATCCACACAGACAAAGTCCTTGGCGTAGTTGATGAAACAGAGGTAGATGTTTTCCTGGAATTCCCTTGGTTTCTCTATGATCCAGCGAATGTTGGCAATTTGATCTCTGGTTTCTCTTCCTTTTCTAAACCCAACTTGGACATCTGGATGTTCTTGGTTCGCATAATGCTAAAGCCTAGCATGCAAGATTTTAAGTGTTTCCTTACTAGCATGGCAGACGAGTGCAATTTTCCAATGGTTAGCACATTCTTTGGTACTAGTCTTTTTGGGAATTGGGATGTGGATTGACTTTTTCCAGTCCTGTGACCACTGCTAGGTCTTCCAGGTTTGCTGACATAGTGAATGCAACACTTTGATGGCATCATCCTTTAGGGTTTTGAGAAGTTCTACTGGAATTCTGTTGCAGCCACTAGCTTTATTAAGAGCAGTGCTTCCTAAGGCCCCCTTGACTTCACTCTCCAGAATAGGTGGCTCTGGGTGGTGACCACACCATTGCAGTAATCCAGTACACTAAGATCTTTTTTGTACAGTTCTTCTGTATATTGTTTCCATATCTTCTTGATCTCTTCGGCATCCACTAATTCTCTTCCGTTTCTGTCCTTTATTGTGCCCATCTTTGGGAAAAAAATGTTCCTTGATATCTCCAGTTTTCTTGAAGAGATCTTTAGTAATTTCCTCTTCTTTTTTTCTTCTAGTTTTATACACTGTCCATTGATGAAGGCCTTCTTGTCTCCGAGCTGTTCTTTGGAAATCTGCGTTTAGTTTGATATACCTGTCCCTTTCTCCCTTGATCTTTGCTTCTCTTCTTTCTTTAGCTATTTGTAAGGCCTCCTACCACTTTGCCTTCTTGCTTTTCTTTTTCATTTGGATGGCTTTGTTCACAGCCTCCTGTACAGTATTACAGACCTCAGTCCATCATTCTTCAGACACACTGTTTACAAGTTCTAATCCCTTGAATCCATTTGTCGCCTCTGCTGCATCATCATAGTGGATTTGCCTTAGGTCATACCTGACTGGTCTAGAAGTTTTCACCACGTTTTTAGGTTAAGCCTGAATTTTGCTATCTGAATCTGATGATCGGAGCCACAGTCAACTCCAGGTCTTGTTTGTGTCTGACTATATACAGATTCTCCATCTTCAGCTACAAAGACTGTAATCAATTTGATGTTGGCATTGACCATTTGGTGATGACCATGTGTAAAACTGTCTCTTGTGCTGTTGAAAATGAGTATTAGTATCACAATAATATGGAATTATTGAGATACAATTTACTTAGAAGGTCTCTGAGCCGCTGTAAGCACATCCTCTTATGGTACTACCACCACAATCGAAATAAAAACCGTTTTCATCACCTGCAAAATTGATTCTGGTTTCTTGTCAGTTAACTCCTTATGTCAATCCCCAGATGCAGGCAACACCCCATCTGTTTTCTCTATATATAATTTGGCCCCCTCAAGAATGTCAAGTAAATGGAATAGGCAGTAGGTAGACTTATCCATGAGGATTCTGTGAGGGAAAAGGATATACAGGTGACTCCTGGATATGCAATGTACATGTCACCTGAGTATAGTGACATGGGTTGATTGTTACCTACCTATTCGTCAGATTGAAGGCTTACCCTCTCTATAATGTGTATATGTGTTGTCTGTTTAACTCACATTTAATTCAATGCAATTTCTCTCCTATGTTTGGAAGGGATGTTTTATGGAATAGAAAGGGTAAATCTTTTGAAAGAAAGTGAATCTTCTTTGTAAAAGTCCTCCATCTGCATCTGAGCAGTACTTACCCGGACGTCAACATTGCACAAGCACAGGTACAACAAGTACACTGTAGTCACTCAAACGCTGCTGCCTGGGTCACACAGGGACAGCCCACCTGGCAACCCTGGCAGGCCCAGAGTGCCTGGCCGGACCTGCCCATTGGAGGTGAGAGTGTCCCCACTTTAAGTCAGCTGAGTAGCAGCCTTTATTGCATCTGCAAGCTTAACCAACTGCTATCATGCAAAGGAACATATAAGCCAACTGCAGGGATTAGGACTTAGACATTTTGGGGCATGATTACTGTGACCACCGCAGCCAGCACTCTCTTCAGGGCTCACCTACTCTAAATTCTTTGTTTGTGCCAGTCTCCCTCAATAGTCCAGAGAAAGCGGTAGACCTGGGGCTGGTGCTGGTGGGTTGCAGGTGTGATAGGGAGGGAGCGTCTTCCCTGGAGTTGGACAGGCAGCAGAACCAGGCAGGATGGGGCCTAGGGTTCTCCAAGGCTGAAGGGGAAAGGCAACAGGGGTGCACTGAATGAGGCCGGGCTTCTGCATTCCTCCTACCCCCTGGGGCCCAGATGGATTTCATTAACCTGTGCCTCAGGCCCTGCCAGAGATTTCCCACTGGAAGTGGAAGGCTTGGGGCTGAGCCAAGGCCTGTGATGTCTGTGTTTCCAGAATATTATAGTGAGGTAGTTGGTCTGAACTGTGTGCTCAGAGGAGGGAAGGGAGCCTGGTAAAAAGTGAATGAGGGGTTGTGTTCACGCCCTCGCACCTCCACTTCCATGAGCTTCTCCACTTCCTCACCCTGGTGACCACAGTCCCGGGCCCCTCTCTGCCCAAGGGTGGTGCTGATGCTGGTGCTGAACTTCTCCCCGGGCACAGCTTACCTACATGTCTCGGTGGGCAGAGACCTCAGCCAGAAGGTCTCTGCCAAATTTACTCACTCAGACAACAGTGAGATGGGCTACACCACCAGGCAATGACCACTGGATCAGCTGTAGACTAAGTGATCAAGCCCACCTGCTCCGGGGAGGGGTCTGAGTGTAAGGAGTAAGTCCCACGCATGTTCTTTTCTGACCCTGAGGTCTCCGATGGTTCCACCCACACATAGTCTGTCCACCTGGCCTCATGCCAAGAGGCCTGGAAGGGAATCAATGTGAGAATATGGGGGAAGTGCTTCCCATTGTCCAGGTGCAGTCACTCCTAACTTCGCTTCCTCAGGGCACCCTTCTTGCCCCTGCCTCAGGAAACTCATGTTGGGCGGTCTCCTGTTTCTAAGATGAGCAGCAGTATCCCTGGTGCTCGCCAGAGCCACCCTTCCCATTTCCATTCATCCACACCCTCAGCAGTTGACAGATATCAGAGCATGGCAAGGTAGGATCCAGAGCCTCCTCCAGAGACTCCAACTCTCTGAGAGTCCCAACACCCTGTCCTGAGGTTTGGTGACTCCTGCATCATTCCCCTCCTACGTTTTGGGAATGTGACAACACCCCCTTGAATATTGGGGATGCGACCCTTGCTTCGGCTCACTCAATGCCTTACAGAATCTGGACCAGTCTCTACTTTCTTTACTCCCCGAATCACATCCTTATGCCTCAAGGGCATTATCCTTGCTGACTTTTATTCACACAGAGAGATGTCCAGGCACCAACTCTGAATGTCCTACCTAACCTCGTACCCCCTTTTGTGTAATAAAACCCTGGTCTTTCAGGAATGGTGTCAGGCAGAATCTACCCTCAGTTCACTCCAACACAGATCTGTCTCTCTGAGTCTCAGGCTGGCACAGTCCTGGGGTGCTGGCTGAGGGAAAGGAAGTGCTCCCCAAATTCCAGTGAGGGGGAAATTGAACACAGAGTTCAGACTCATTGTCATGTGCCCTAACGAAGTAGTCTGGAATACTGAGCTGGGATACTCTGGGAAATATCATTTGTTGGAAGATCTGTGTCATGGGTCTGGTGGAACAGTATTTGACAGGGACCCTGCAAGAACAGAAACCTACTAACCACACTTGCCATAGAGCATGATGGGCCCATTTCCACTCAAGGGTATAGAGAGGCTCAGGCTGGAGGCGAGGGTGGTCAGCTGGCTAGGGCAGGGAGGATGTGAAAACACTGAGGACTCCACCATCCATCTCTAGCTGCCAGGGTGCAGTCTGACCCAGGTTGGCACCAAACAGATGCATCTCCTGACCTCCAGCCCAGAGACTAGCCTGTCTCCTGTGTTCCCTGTTCCTTCCCTCCGGCTCCCCAGCTCACTGGGTCCAGGCTTTGTGCCAAGTCCTTTATTGAATCCAAAGAAGGGGAAGCGAAACTCTTGGTGCCTGAATCTCAGGGCTGAGGGCTAAAGAGGAGAGGAGGACTGTGTGCAGGTTCGAGCGTGCAAGGTGGGACTGGGGCGGGGGTGGAGATGGTACCGGCAGTAGGGACTCCAATGAGAGGGCAGAGCCTGGGAAGGGAGAGATGAGGGCACCTGTGCCTGTTTTCACCTGCTGAACTACACGTGCATGCAAGGTCACCAATGGCAAGTCAGGGGAGGGATCGAGGGTACTCCAATGGAAAAGAGAGTGGTCAGGGTAAGTAGGACAATGAGTCCAGTGGGCCAAGCAGGATGGGTTGGAGCTCTGTACGTGGGTCATGAGTTCCTTCAGTGGGGAGGCAGAATGTCAGTGATGGATGGCCGGAAACGCCAAATCCAAGAGGAGCGTGTTTAAAGAACTAGAAGCAGGCCTTTAGAGGAATGGGAGGATGGGTCAATGTGACCAGACAAGGGCCTCAGTGAACCCAGACCAGGGGCACTCCGTTTCCCTGCTGGCCTGGATGGGAGCAGAGGCTGACCCAGAGTCCCCACCACAGGATGCCAGAGGTAATGTTCTGCAACAGGCTCTGATATGGAGTGGCTCCCCACCAGGCCTTGCCCCACTCCCCCTACCCCTACCTCCCAGAGAGAGGGCAGAACACAGAATATGAGAAGTCCTTTAATCAAAAACTGCTGTGAAACTGGGGCAGAGAGGGGGCAAAACAAGGGGCAGAGGATGCCCTGGTGGAGGCAGAACAAGAGGCAACAAGCTTAGCCACAGCTCGCCGGCCGCGGAGGTAACAGCTGCTCCTCTTGCAGGAAGATACTGGGCTCAACCTGTAAAACAGCAGAGTCAGGGAAGAGCCTCAAGCCAGGGCCAGCCCACAGCCCTGCTCAACAGCCAACCATGTGGGAAGGGGTATGGAGTGTATAACACTCACTTCAAAGATCTGGAACTTGTCAGCCAGGTACCGCTTGGAGGCTGCAACAGGGAGAGGCATAAACAGGTGTTCCAGACAGAGAGACATAGAAGCTTGCCCCCCTGTCCCCGTGGGGAACCACCTAGCCTTGCAACCTGAAACCCACATACCCCGAGCCCGGATGCAAAGAGCCTTGGGCCTGATCACTCCCCACTACCGGAATGAAATGTGGAGCCATTTCCTAAAAGGAAACAAAATATGCCAGCAGCTCTCAGGCTCGGGGCCTTGCCCAAACCATTCAAAAACTGTCTCGCAAAAAATCCAACAAGACCCTTAGAGGCCACACCAGACCAACAAGGCATCTCTACAAGTCCTATCAGAAGGAGCTCTCTAGGAGTCGCCTGGCTGGCAGAGTGTGCACACAGTCCACACCTTACTTTGCTACTTGTACGCACGCCCAGCTGGACATGCACCACATGCTCCAGGGACAGGCTTGATAGGTTCTCCTCCCCACAGGAATGCTGATCCCTACGAGGCCCCCTGCACCTGCAGCCCACCCCACCCCAAGGGCCCACCCCGATTCTGCACTAAGAACCCGCTGCTCTCTGTTCCTGGTTCCTCATACCAAGTTGCTCCTTAAGGTCGTCTATTTCTTTCTGTAGCACCAGACACTAGGCCAGCAGACACAGGAGGAAGAGAAATGGTTAGTATACAACCACCTCCCATATCCTCCTCCTTTCCTCTTCCCCGGGCCATCCATCCCAAACCAGGTGCCTAGACTGGCAAGGGAAAGACTTTCCTCAGTGGAAAGGAGGTGGGCTCCTTCCCTGGGGTGCCCAATGGGGGCGGGGGGGGCCACACATGTCAGTTGCACTTGGACCCAGATCTCACCATGGGGTTTGGGTGTGCATTCACAGGAGCAAGAAAAAAGATTACCTGAGGACAGCCCTGCCTTCCGGGTGGCTGCTGCCGCCTTTTCAATCTTGGGGGATGGTCAGTTGGTTCCTGGTCACCTGACAGGGAAAGGACACACAATCCAGCTTCCAGGTTCCCAGTGAAGTGGAAACCGCCAAGCAGGCTCTAACCCGAGGTGAGGCAGTACCACCCTCTGCTAGCATCAAGTCTCCCCTGCTCTGGCTGGCAGGCAGCCCAAACCTTCTCTCTGGGCCTGCCCCTCCTATTCCTTAGCGGAAGCCATTTCACCACGATGGATCCTCTGTGTTCGAGCCTCCCAGAGCGGCAGCCACAGCCAGCACCTGGGAAACCAATGTGGGCGAACAACACTTCACAGAAAAGGCTATTAGCCTGCAGGTCTACGCCCAGAGTAGCTGTTGGGGCACTGCCACCGATCACCCCTGTCAAACAAATTCCACACAGAAGGTGATGGGGCCAGGTCCAGCCCTGGTGACACCTTGTTTCCCATGGGAGAAGCAGCCTGAGAGCAAGGCTGAACCCCTCGAAGAGAGAGGGAGTCAGAGACAGAGGTTTCTGCCCTCACCCCTGGCCTCCTCCCCCCATATCAAAACCCAGGACACTCACCTGAGGGGCCAGGCCCTCTGGGCCTGACTTCTCCCTTGTTCATGGCCACGGTCTCTGAGTTTCCTGAATCCTGTGTGCCTCTGATGTTGAGGTTGGCCCTTCCAGATTCTCCATGAGGCACCGATGGAGAAGTTGGCCATGGCCTGTCAGTGGTAAGCTAAAAACAAGATTTCTCACTGATCTGGAGTAAAGATGTGTGTGTGCGTGTGCGTGTGTGTACCAGTGCATTTATATGTCTGTCTGTGTGTGTGAGAGCTCACATGATTCAAGACGGAGCTGAGGCAGGGAACTGGAAAGAGAATTGAAAGGCTGATCTCTTTAGCACATTCCCTGTCAGTCAGCCCCAGGCCAGCAGGCAGAGCTGAGCTGGGGACAGCAGTGTGGCACTGAGAAAGCCTGGGGCCCCTGCAAGGAAGGTTTGGGGAAGAGCTAGGAAGTAGGATTCAGGAAAGTGATGCGTCTAAACACCGAAGCTCTGTGAAGCTTTTAAGGGGTCCCTTCAAATCAATTCAGCTACCAGCTCTCCCTTCCACTCCAGCGGCAGCCTGGTGGAGGAGGCTGGAAACCGGCCGAGGGTGGAGAACTGAGTCCAGCACACCCAAAGTGCTACCTTAACGTTTGTCCCTAGTGAAAGGATCCCAATCTGGCATCCTAATGACCCAGCGACCGAGGGCCACACAATGACGACCCCTGAGGGATGGAGAGAGGGAATACAGGGTGAAGACCTGTGTCCTGGGGAGGGTGGGAAGGGGAAGAGTGGGGAGAGAGGAGGGGCCTAGCCTACTCATTTGGCCCTTTGGGAATGGGTCTCTATTTGGGTCGTTGTCTGCTCCTGACACCGCCATTGCTGCCACCGACTCCCGGGCCTGCCTAGCCACGGATTTCTTCCCAGCGCCGGTGTGCCTGGACTCTTCAGCTCCCCAAGGGACCAAGGCATACTTCTTGGACCTCCCGAGCAGCGGGATGCCGGAGATTGGGGGGAAGGTGGCCAGTTCAGGGGAGTGGCCGAGATTCCCTGCCCCCAGGAAGGGAAGGTTCTCTCCACGGCAGGTTTGGAGATGCCCTCAAGGGATTTCTTCTCCTGCACCCCCTTCCTCCTAGGAGTGGGCCGGGCCGGCTGCCTGTAGCGGCAGCTGCAGTAGCTGATGCTACTGCTACTCGGGTAGCTGGGCAGGCTGACCCCCTTCCCCCAGAGCACACTCTGCATTTTCTTAGGGGGAGAGATGTCCTCCTGTTCTGCATCGCTCTGCCTGCCCTGCCTTTCCACAACCGAAATTAATCCTCGCGGAGCCGAGGACAGGCAAGTGCCTGGCACATTAAGGAGATTCTCCCTGCCTTGGACATTCGAGCGTCTGGGTGTGTTCCCGGGATCCTCGGGGCTGTTGAGCTTGGCCTGGCCTCTGTCTTTGGGATAAATGCTCACCCTCATCCGCTCTATCTCACTGAACTCATCAGAGGACTCGTGGTCGGCAGCAGCCCAACTGGGCTTTCTGAGGGGGGTCACTGGCGATCCACAGCCATGTTCAACCTACTCTTAGTGCCTCTCTTAGGCTTCATCCAGGCCCGGCTCGCTGACCTGGAGAGGGACGGCATCAGCCTGTGCCGTTTCCCCACATGTCTGGGCGGCACCGCCTCGACTGCGGGGACGTGCCTTGAGGTCCCACAAGGCAGACACTTCGCCGACCACGTAGCTCTCCTGGGACAGGTATCTGCGGGTGCCCAGCACGTTCAGGTCGGCCAGCTGCTGCAGGATGGCCGCCACTGACTCGTCAGCCAGCTGCAGGCCGTCCCCCTGGTCGTTGGCCGGGGATCCAGGCCAGCCTTCCCGGCCCCACAGCACCGGCCCTCCCGCTTCCAGCACCTCCCGCTCTGACTCGAAGCCCTCAGGGTCTGTGAAGCCATCCCCGCCCTCACCCTCGCCGCTTCGCAGTGCCCCCGGCTCAGGGCCGCAGCGGGGGCCAGGGTCGGTCCCCGCGGGGCTGCGGAGCCGGCCTCAAGGCCGCTGGTCTGCTCCCTGCACTCTGAGCTGAAACCTGCTCCAGAAACAGACACCTCATCATCTGGGGAGCTCATGTTGCAATCTAGGTGGCCGCCAGACCTGGGGCGGCGACGACGATTTATCAACCAGGTCGCAGTGTCCGCTGTGGTGGTGGTCAGGGTAGGCGAGGCTGGGGGTCGTCTGGAGCTCACCATCAAGCACCAGCGGAACCACAGGCAGGAGATGGCTGCAAATAACGTGAGACTTTCAGCGTGCCAGAGCTGCCGCCTCCTCATTGGTCCGGTTCTTGCCAACTGGCACGCGCCTTGTTTGGCCGTCCCCTCGAGGTGTAACCAATGGGGTCGAGGGCCTCCTCTGGCTTGCTGCCAAGCCCAAAGGCCATCCTGGCAGTTGGCGAGTTGGTGGGTGAAGGTGATGATGCGAGTGTACCTCTGTGAAGCCTCTCTTCCCACCTCCTCCGGTCCCACCTCCGCTTTCCTGTTAGAGTCACAGCCCTGAGCCCTGACTGTGTACAAATGGGTGGAGCAGGAGACAGGAGGGTACTGAGGGCGCTGGTCTCCTGGGAGCTGAGGATGAAACGTCAGGATGGAGGCGCTGGGGGCCTAGCATGTGCTGAAAGCATTTGCCTGCCACCCTTCCACCACAAGTCTTATGACCCAATGGGAGAGTGGGCAGAGGAATCCCGCACTCAGTGGTGAGTGGTCGGCGTACTTCTCCCTAAGTGGCCAGAGGACAAAGGGATTGTAGTTTTGTTCTGTAACATCTCTGCCTCAACTGCTCCATCAAACGTTCTTGGCAGGCAGATTTGAGGGACAGACTGGGGTTGACCTTGCTCCCTCAGCTCTTTCTCCAATCTGAGGCAATTGAAAGAAGAGAGAATCTTAGTGTCTGGTTACACTCACAAAGGTGCTCATGACTGCTGATTCTGGAGATGTAAACTAAAACAACCAATCAGGTTTCACACACTAGGAAGACAACCTTCCAAGAGGTTAACCATTCTGAGAGTGGGAGAAGTTAGGAGCAAACCCCTGTGGCAGTGGTACAAGAAATCTATTTGGGAGGTAATTTGGCAGAATCTATGAAAAGCAACTTATACAGCAGGGACCCTGTGCCTGGCACTCAATGCTTCCTTGTGACACTCCTAGGACTATAGTACCAGTGATTACCAGCCTCTTACAGGGGAGGAAACAGGTACTGAGAGGTTCAGTCACTGAACCAAGGTCATTTGGCCTGTGCGGATCAGTGGTAGCATTAAAACCAAGCAATCTGACTCCAGAGCCCTTGCTTTGATCCAAATATCTTAAAACTAACTAACAAGCAAACAAAAAAGAAACCTCCGTTTATTCTCTTCCAGCAAGTCTGCTATCTGGCACATCCTCTATAATGAGGGTGTATTTCTAAGATGTCTATTTTAGTCCATTGGTCTATTTGTTAATATAGCAGTACCACACAGTTTTGATTACTGTAGCTTTGTAATATATTGAAATCAGGAAGCGTGAGTTCTCTACTTTTTTCTTTTTCCAAATTGCTTTGCCTATTAAAGATCTCTTTAGATTCTATTTAAATTTTAGGATGAAGTTTTCTTTTTCTGTAAAACATGCCATTG
This sequence comes from Cervus canadensis, assembly GCF_019320065.1. NCBI lineage: Eukaryota > Metazoa > Chordata > Mammalia > Artiodactyla > Cervidae > Cervus > Cervus canadensis. Next base: position 38,428,637 of record NC_057419.1, read on the forward strand.
GGATTTTGATAGGGTTTGCAGTGTGTAGATCAGCCTGGGTAGTGTGTTGGAAGAACAGATCCAATGGAGTGTGTGTGTGTGTGTGTGTGTGTGTGTGTGTGTGTGTATGTGAAAAAGAATTGACTCATTCAGTTATAGAGGCTGGTAAGTCCCAAGATCTAGAGGGTGAGTTGGCTAGCTGGAGACCCAGAGAGCCAGTGGTTTAGCTCTAGTCCAGGTTAGAAGGCCTAAGAACCAAAGCAATAGAGCTGATATTTCAGTTTGCGTCTGAAGGCAGTAAAAGAAGCTGACGTCCCAGTCCAAAGGCTTTCACACAGGAGGAACTCTCTTACGTGAGGAAAGTTTGCCTGTTTTGCTTTATTGAGACTATCAACTGATTAGGTAAAGCCCACCCACATTATCAGGGGGAAATCTGTTTTATCCAGTTGACTGATTTAGATGTTAACCTCATGGGAAAGCACCCTACAGAAACACCCAGAATAATGTTTGACTAAATATCTAGGCGCTCTGTGGACCAGTCAAGCTGACACATAAAATTAACCATCTCAGGGCAGTATTTCGTATTCCAGTCTGTGTAGACAGATGTCTTTCCATTTGTTTGTGTTTCCATTTATTTATATTTCTTTTTAATTTCTTTCAGCAATGATTTGTAGTTTGTAGTGTACAAGTCTTTTGGCTCCTTGCTTGAGTTTATTCCTCAGTATTTTATTCTTTTTTGATGCTAATGTCAATGGAATTGTTCTCTTAATTTCGTTTTCAAATTGTTCTTTTTTAGTGTGTAGTGATAAAACTGAATTTTGTTTCTTGATTTTGTGTCCTGGAACTTTGTTGAATTTGTTAGTTCTACCAGTTGTGTGTGTGTGTGTGTGTGCATGTGTGTAATCTTTTGGGTTTTCCATGTACAAAATCATGCTATCTGCAAACGGAGATAATTTTACTTCTTTCTGATTTGAATGCCTTTAATTTCTTCTTCTTTCTTAATTGCTCTGGGAGGAAGAGCTTTTCAGTTTTTCACCACTGAGTATGATGTTCGTTGTGGACTTTACTTATATGGCTTTTATTGTGTTGAGATAATTTCTTTCTACTTCTAGTTCTTTGAGTGTTTTTATCATGAAAGAATGTTGAATTTTTATGCTTCTATAGAGATGATCATGTGATTTTTGTCCTTCATTCATGTTAATGTGTTTTATTGCATTGATTAATTTTTGTATGTTAAACTATCCTTGCATCCAAGGGATAAATCCCATTTGACCGTGGCACATAGTCCTTCTAATGTGCTGTTGAGTTCGTTTTGCTAGTATTTTGTTGAGGATTTTTGCGTCTGCATTCATCTGGGAAACTGGCCTGTAATATTCTTTTCCTTTGGTGCCTTTGATATCAGGGTAAAATGAGTTTGAAAGTGTTACCTTTTCTTCAAATTTTTTGGAACAGTTTGAGAAATATTGGTATTAATTCCTTAAATGTTTGGTGCAGTTCTCCATTGAAACTATCTGTTTCTGTTTTGTTTTTTTTTTCTGTGTGTGTGTGGGGGTGAGTTAGTGATTACTGATTCAATCTCATTATTGGTCTATCAGGTTTTCTATTTCTCCTTGATTCCGTTCTGATAGATTGTGTGTTTCTAGGAATTTATTCACTTCTTCTAGGTTGTCCACTTGCTTTCCAAACAATGGTTCATAATGTCCTCTAATAATCCTGTTTGTTTCGGGGGCATTGGTTGTAATATCCCATCTTTTATTTCTGATTTTAGTTATTTTCGTCTTTTTCTCTTAATCTAAGTATTTGTGAGTTTTCTTGATCTTTTAAAAAACCAAATACAGTTATGTTGATTTTTTTCTGTTGTCTTTTCTGTTCTTTATTTTTTTATCTCTGCTTTAATCTGTATTTATTCCTTCCTCTGCTGGCTTTGGTTTTCATTTGTTCTTTTTCTAGCTCCTTGAGGTGTAAAATTATATAGTTGATTTGTGATCTTTCTTCCTTTTTAAGGTATGCATTTGTAGTTATAAACTCCCAGCATTGCTTTCATTGTACCCCATAACTTTTGGCATGTTGTGTTCTCATTTTTCCTGTCTCAAGATGTTTTCTAATTTTCCCTGTGACTTCTTTTCTGACCCATTGATTGCTTAAGTATATGTTGTTAAACTTTCATACATTTGTGGAATTTTCCCACCTTCCTTGTGCTGTTGCTTTCTGGTTTCATTTACTGTGATCCGAAAAGATACTGTGTGTAATTTCAGTTTTCTTGAAGTTGCTAAGGCTTGTTCTGTGGTTTAACATGTAGTTTATGCTGGAGAATGTTCCATTTATACAGGGGGATGTGTATTTCACTGTTGTTGGATGGATTGTTCTGCATATGTTGTTAAGTTCAATTGGTCTGTAGCCTTGTTAGGTCCTCTATTTGCTTGTTTGGTTGTTTTTATCCATTATTGAAAGTGGGATATCAAAGTGTCTTACTGTTATTATGTGGCAATATATTTCTCCCTTCAAATACGTCAACATTTGCTTTCTATAGTTAAGAGCTCTGAGGTTTGGTGCCTAAATTTGTGTAATTGTTATATTAGGTTGATGAATTGACCCTTTTAGCATTATATAATGTCCTTTGTCGCTTATTACTGTTTTTTTTTATTTAAAATCCATCTTATCTGATATTAGTATAGCCATTCCTGCTCTCATTTTGCATGGAAAATCTATTTCCATTCTTTAATTTTCAGCCTCTGTGTGTTCTTAGACCTAAAGCGAATCTCCTGTAGACAGTGTATATGGATTCTGTTTTTTCCCTAATCATTCAGCAAATCTATGTATCTTGGCAAGTTTAATCCATTTACATTTCAGGTAATTATTGATAGAATGGACTTTACTGCCAATTGTTAACTATTTTCCATATGTCTTGTAGCTTTTTTTGTCCCTCCTTTCATCTCTCATTGCTTTCCCTCCAATTTTGTTGATTTTCTTTTTTGTAGTGATATGTATTAATCCCCTTGCTATTTCCTTTTTTATATATTCTACAGATATTTTCCATGTGGTTACCTTTGGAGTTATATAAAACCTCTTTAAGTTATACACTATTTTAAATGGCTGAAACCAGCTTCAGAAACATATAAAAACTGAATTCTTTCCCAGCTCACTTCCTTTTTATGGTATTAATAACATACATCTTTACATATTGTATACCCATTAATATAGGTTTTTATAATTATTTTTTATGTTTTTCTTATTTAATTCTATTCACCAAAATTCTCATAGTGTTTGGTCCATGTATTTGTCTTTACCAGAGAACCTTATATTTTGACATGGTTTCAGAGTGCTGTTTACCATCCCTTTGTTTCAATTTGAAGGTCTTCCTTTAGCCTATCTTGTGGAGCAGGTCTAGTGGTAAAGAACTCCATCAGCTTTTGCTCATCTGGGAACGTTTCCAGTCTTGTGGAAGTGGGGCCCAGGATCTGAGATGGCTGTGCAAGTGCAATATTAGACAGTTGTGTGGGTGAGGTTATCTTCCTTTCATCGCTCTCTGTCTCTGCCTCTCTTCCTGTATTCTCTTGCATGATAAGACTTTCTATGTAGAAAGAGTAAAAAGCACATACTAACTTAAAAATAACCTAACTGCCCTAAACTACAGTTTTGGTTGGCACAGAACTCACTTTCTGAAGAAGCACATACAACTGTTTGACCAAATGTTTCATCACCACATACCTAAGAGTAACAACTTTTCAACCTGCCATAGCTTTACCATTATGGCTCCAAGTCCAATCCTTCCTATTCAGCCAATTCTAAAACTTTAGATTCTGTAACTTACAGCTTGCACTTTGAGGTACCACATTCTAAATCAATTAGAATCTGAATTTAGCTCCAGTAACAGGGACTCCAAAAACAGTAGCTTAAACAAATTAAGTAAAATTTTTTTTTCTATTTAAGGAAAAGCCTGATGATGGGCAATCAAAGGCTGAAATAGTACTTCATGATGCTTTCTGAAATTCAGACTCCTTTTGTATTTCTGCTCAATGTGAGAATGATCATTTAGCCTTCACAAGATGGCTGCTTGAGCTTCATCTTTCACATCTGTCTTCAAGGCAGCAGAGAGGAAGAGAAGGTAAAGAACAAAAGGAGATGGGTCAACTGATTCATCTCTCCCATTCATGTTTCTTTGCCATAAAATATATTTGTATCAGCATTTAGGTAACTTAAGATAGGAAAGATGATACTCTGATGTCACTGCTAGTTTCAGCAAAGTATACTTTCAGAGAAAGATATATCCAGTGTGGAGTTGGCAGTGGTACATCAAAACAGACGTTAAACAAAGAGCACTCAATCTGCAAAGAGATTTACAATAATAATTTAAAGCTTCATGATCTAGGATCATTCCAATTTAAAACACTATTAAATGAGACCATCATGAAAAATAAAATCAACTTCTGATTGTAAGAAAAGGAATATAGGGCAAGAAGAAAACTAGAATTTGTTGAGTTAAGAGTACGAGCTTTCCAGAAGATAGATATTAATCTTCAGTGGGAAACCTTGCAGATACAAAATAAAATCCAAATATTTGGTCATGTAATACAAATTTTACCTGAAATAAAGCCAAAGCCATAGATTCTGGTTCTGGCTTGTCAGCTATTCCCTGCACTAACTTATCTGCAGAAGCATCTGGCCAATTTGTACCTAGTGAGCCTTTATGCATGCTAATGGGGTCCAGGTAAAATGAACCTGTGTACAGAGCATTCTCCACCCTGGGGGAGTTATCAGTATACAATAGGAGTTCATGTTGGTCCTTTAATGGACCAGAACCTGGTGGTCCGCAGTCGACGATGAGAAAGTGAAAGAAGGAAAGAGGCTAATAGTCCCTGGGTTACGCAGATGGCTTTTGCATTTCAGGGGATCAGCCAGTAATAGAGAGATAGAGAGAAAGAGAGGAAGAAAAAGAAAGAAAGACACGGGGACCCAAGCTCTGATGGAGGAAAGGTGTTTTAATCAACATGGTGTGGGCATATATACTGTCTTACAAGGTAGTTATTCTTAGCAAAGAGAAAGATTAAAATGCCAGACTTACAAAACATAAGTCGATCCTTATCAAAGAGAGAGAGTCGTAAACAATCACTTTTACCATATGGTTCATAAAAAGGAAGAGGGTACTTATCACCATACTGAAAAACTAACGAAGGATGTGCCTGGATTCCTCAGCCCCGGGAAAGGCGTGCCTCTCCTCTTAATTCCTGAATGTTCAGGAATTAATAAGGACCAGAGGATTCCTGAACCACATCACATGCTTGCAACAGGTGTTGGGAAATGTAGATTAAGAAAATTATCTGAAGAAGATGGGATTCAGAGTAGTGGTGAGTAAGCATATTTCATTGATTCTAAGACAGGCCTTTTGTTTGCTTGTTTTGTTTACATTTTCATGTTTCTAAAATGAGCATACTTTTGACAGTGCCAGCTGTTGGTGACCTGTCAGTTTTATGATGTAGTTTTCGTTACTTATAGGCACATGAAACCCTCTTAGAAAGCATCTCCACTGACAGAGTGCAGATGGGGATCTCAGTAGTTTGGAAGGAAATCCTGGACCCAACAGTGAAGCACTCTTTATAAATGTTGCCCCACCAAAGACTTGCATGTGGTGCAAAACTAGCAACACTGATAATTCTGAGTTGAAAGGGACTAGTAAAATTCTATACTAAATATATATAGAAAGAACTCCTGGAAATGTTATATTTTTTTTAAATTTTTTTGTGTATCTCTAAGAGATTTACAAAATAATTGTAAATGATATTCTTCAATAAGAACATCTAAATGATAAGGGATTGACTCGGTTGTACGACGCTCAGGAATTGAGCCTGAGGAAATCATTTAAAAGAAAAAAAAAATTCTCTGTGTATAAAGAAGTTTGCTCACAGCAGTGTTGTTTATACGGGCAAAACCCCCTGATAGATAGTTACATTTTCATCACAAAAGCTACGAATATCTGTTGAATGTTTACTATGTGCCAAGCCCTCTACATACATGTCATTTGATTCTCACAACAGCCATGTGAAGTAGACACTAATCTTATCCCTATTTCATATACGAGACACAAGCCCGTGATAACTTGTCCAAAGTCAAACAGCTAGTAGGTGGTGGAATCAGGATTTAAACTCTGGTCCAGGGCTTACAACTCTGTGTTATGCAACTGTTAGAAAAAGAAGTATGTTGCAATAAAAATAATATACTGCACTGTTCTAAGCAAGAACTCACGAAATCTGAAAGTATCTAAAAATGTTGTATTAAAACATGAATGTACAGAATGGGTTTCAGGCAACCAGTAGGTCCAATGGCTCTGGATCTTTCTTGGGTTATGGAACTTGTGTTAGTCTTTTCAAGCTGCCAAAACCAAATACCACAGGCTGGAAGGCCTGAATAAAGAACATTTAGTTTCTCACAGTTTGAGATAGTAGAAATCCAAGATCAAGGTGCCAGCAAGTTCAGCTCACGGTGAAAGCACTCCTCTTGTATTGTAGTTCACCACCTTCTCTCTGTTTCTTCACATAACATTTCCTCTGGGTATGTATGGAGAAAGAGAGAGAGAGATCTCTGGTATCTCTTCCTCTTATAAGGATATCAGATCCTATGGGATTAGGGCCCCACTCTTACAACCTCTGTGTGTGCTGTGCTTGGTTGCCCAGTCGTGTGTGACACTTGGCACCCCATGAACGATGGCCCACCAGGCTGCTCTGTCCATGGGAATTCTCCAGGCAAGAATACTGGTGTGGGTTGCCATGCCCTCCTCCAGGGGACCTTCCCATCACAGGGGTCGAACCCAAGTGTCCCGCATTGCAGGCAGATTCTTTACCATCTAGACACAATGGAAGTCCAAGAATACTAGTGTAGGTAGCCTATCCCTCCTCCAGGGGAACTTCCCGACCCAGGAATCTAACTGGGGTCTTCTGCATTGCAGGCAGATTCTTTACCAGCTCCCTTAATTAACCCTAATTACCCCTCTAAATGCTCCATCTCCAAATTTAGTCACATTGAGGGTCAGGGCTTTAAGATAGGAATTTGGGGGCAACACAATTCAGTCAATGATAGGACTCCTTTGAGAATCTAATGAAAGCTCCTTACACCCTCCAAGAAGACTGTACACATTGCCTCCCACAACTTTGCACAGAATTTCAGGACGTTCTTGGACCCCAGGTTGAGAACCAGTGATCTAGGTCACCTTCCTCTTTACCCAGATGGAGAAACAGACGTTCAGAAAGTGGAAGTGCTTTTCAGCAGGTTAGGAGAGAGGTAGGTCTCCTGATTCCTCATCAAGTGCTTGCCCTACCTTACTCTGCCTTGTGTTAGGCCTGTTAGGTCAACAATCCACAGTGACCACAAAACACTAGAGATTCTGTGGATGCAGTGAAGGGGAGTGCTTCACCTGGGATGCTCAAGTGAGTGAACAAGGCTCTAGCTATAACTGACAGTAAGTGGGCCAGATTTCATTGTTTCAAGTGGTCGCGAGTTTGGGAAATAGCTGCACCAACTTCAACATACATCCACAAGAGGTCTGATTGTGAAGAGATGGAGGTGCTTCTGTTCTAACTAATGACAAAGTGGGAACTGAAGGGGTATAGCTGAATTGTCTTCTGGCCTTGACATGGCACTGTCCCTCTACTCTCAGATTCCTCATTTGTACATCTCTCAGGAGGAGACCTATTAGATTTCTGCATCAGATTATCTAGCCCTAATATTTTGTATGTCTGTGATTCTGGGGCAGGAACCATGTGGGAAAGATCTGTTGTGGCGTTTGGGTCCTAGAATTATGGGCAAATATTTTTTTTCAAAACGTCTTCTGATGGTGTCCTAGAATTAGCAATAAAGCAAATGTCATTTAAAGAGAGGAAAAATCCATAAGAAGCATCTGAGTAGACCCTCTACATACTCAGTCATTTAAAGTAAAGTCTCGACATAAATGTTTACTCAATGTTTGCTTCAGGCCCATCCTTAAAAAGGGAGGTGAACTATGATAGCTGGAATTTTAAACAACAAGGTTAGAAGATGGAACAGTATTTTTAATAGGAAATGTTATTTTATTTTTAGGCAGAGAGGTGGCCCCAGAGAATGATTTTGTTTCATTTCATCAATCAAAGAGATTTGAAAAAATGACATTCTTCTTGTTGGCCTTATCAATGCCACAATCCAGAGTGGAGCCTTCACTTGGACCACAAGACTAGAAACAAAAGGAGGCGCACCCAATGTGGGGTGGAGGCTATCATTTCAGGAAAATTCTTCCAGTTTTGCTCGGTACAAAGAACAAGGGAAGGGCTTGAAGTGTTGTGCACACCCACCTACCGCTTCTGTGCCAGTGGAAGGTGGGAGCTCACCCAGTCTAGCACATCAATGGTCTCAGTTTCTGTCTGAGGAGAACGAGGAAGAAAAGAGCTGCTGCTGCGGGGAGCAGGGGTGAAGGTAGGTGTTAAGATAGAAGTGCCAAACGGGCAAGGGAGATGCAGCCCATCCAACCACCAGCACCATCACCATCACCACCATATTGGCTCAAATAAGCCCCTCAGTCCCAGTAGTTAATAAGCTAATCACAAAGAACAGGAAGAACTCCGAAGGCAAGGCATCTGGCCCTTCCCAACAAACAGCCTTAAACGATACTGCCCTCGGCTGGTCAAATAGATATGTTACAATGCAGGCACATTACTCTCTATTTTTGGCCTTCATTTCTTTTTCACAGGTTCTTGGTGCTCCACCTCTGAGAGGAAGTGGATGGGAACGAAGAAGTCTCTGAGAAATTGTAACCAAATGCAACACTTCTGTGGGTTTCAGCACAAATTCACAATTAAATTCTGACTTAAAATGTACTACTCAAATATGGAATATTTAATAAAAATTGAGATTGATATTATAATTATGTATGCACCACTTTCTTATTTTTAGCAAACAGCTATGAGTTCTTGAAAACAAAGCTATTAATATAAGTGATATAAGATTACTAACCTCAGTCTTTCTCTCCAATTATACTGAAATGTAACACAGACAGAGAAGAAGTTGCAATATATATGTGTAGTGTAATAATTGATTATCAAGTATATACCCCCAAGTCACAGAAGAGGATAGTGCTGGCTTTCCCTAAGACTTCTGAAGTTTCCCTGTCTTATATTAGCCCCATTCCTGCTTCAAGGAGAATATCCACACTCTTACTTTTGTGCCATCCTTTCTTCCCTTTTCCTCAAAGTTTTGTATTGTATATATATCTTTAAATGATATGAGTTAGTGATGACAGCTATTTACAGCTATATGAGTGAAAGTATTAAGTGTATGTGTTTAATTTCTTACTTTTTCAATCAATGTTAAACTTGTAAGCTTCATGCTTATTCTGTATAGTTCTACTTTGTATATTTTTGCTGATGGAATTATATTTATTCATATGAAGATGATCTCCCAGAATATTGGGCTTTGATGGTCAGCACGACTTACTTTTGGGAGGGCCAGAGGGCCGTAGGAAATAGACACCACTCTTAAAGGGGACATACATCATCTCACATGCTCCAGGACCCAGGGCTGAAGCAATAATTTGAAAGGAGCCTGGGCCAGAGGCAGCTGCTGATCTTGGAGAGCCTCCCAGAGAGGCATGAGGCAGCTGGACTCACCCTGGGGACATACACACTGGAAGCAGCCATTTTGCAGAGCTCCTTCTACCACATGGTCACTGGTGCTAACAAGTGCCATTTTGGAATCCTCCCTTAGCTTATTAGCACCTGTGCTCAGACCTACCAGCCAGCCTGTAGGCAGTAATACTAGGGCAGGCCAAGCTACTAGCCAGGCAGAGACACAGCCCCACCCACAAGCAAGCCTGCTGCCTTAAGAGTCCCTGGAGCTGGACCTGGCAATCAGAGGCCCTGACATACCACACTGGCCCTATACACCAGTAAGAAGGCATTAAGCCAGGACTCCAGGGTCCTGCAGTCAGAGACCCCGGGACCTAGTTCCTGCCCACAGCAGGTCATCGCTAGCCCCAGGACCAGTTTTGCCCATCAGTGGGTAGGCAACAGCCCTAGTACACCCTGGACCACAGCCCCAACCAAAAGTGGCCCAAAACACCAACTCCTGGGCCACTCCAGGGCCCTGAAGCCAGCAAACCCAAGAACCAGCTCCACCCACCAGCAGGCAGACAACAGCAACCACAGTAACTCCCACCTTTCAGTCTGCCATACGCGGAAAAAGGCCACCCACCAGCAGGCCCACACCAGCACCAGGAGCCACTGAGTTCCAGCAAAGTGTACCAGAAAGTAGACACCAGGTCTGGAACACTTTGGAGCTCTCAGCCAGCAGCTCTGGAATCTGGCCCCACATAACAGTGTGTGGACACCCGCTATGGGACATCTAGGACCCCACCGCCAGCCATGTTAGGAACTGTCCCCAGCCAACAGTGAACTGTGACCAGCTCTGGGACCCCAGGGCCCTGCAGCTAGAGACCCAGGAACAGAAACAGATCTCTACACACTAGTGAGCTGGCACTAGCCCCAGGACACCCTGGACCCCAAACTCGTCAATGGCAGAACAAACCAGCCTTACGATACCTTGGCCTCTCAGCCAGCTGCCTCCAGAAACGGCCACACTCACCAGCGGGACAAGCAAAGGTTTGGGATACCTAAGACCCCGTAGCTAGCCCTACGAAACAATTGGCCTACGCTAGATCTGGGATTTCCAAGCTTGCACCTATTCACAAGAGAAACAGGCTCAAAAAACCCTCAGGGACACAGAGCCAGCAGTACCATGACCCCACTGCACTCATAAGTGACTGGCAGACTCCACCCAAAGCAGTGCCTGGCAAGCAGTCAGACCGGAGGCTAGCTAGCCCTATGAGACCATGCTTCACATATGGGGCATCCCTAGAGCATATAGCTCTGGTGACCAGAGGGGAGTGCACCGCAGAGATGCATGGGATGTCTCCTACAAAAGGCCATTCTTCCAAGATTGGTAGATGTAATCAACCTACTAAACACATAGGATTAAAAACGCAAATTAGACAAAATGATGTGACAGAGGAATATGTTCAAAACAAAGGAGCAAGGTAAAACCCCCAAAGAAGCACTAAGTGAAGTGGAGGTAGGCACTCTACTTGAGAAAGCATTCAGGGTAGGGATCATAAACCGGATCAAAAAACTCAGGGCAAGATTGGATGCACAGGGAAAGGAGTTACAAGTTTTTAACAGAGAATTGAAACTCTAAGACGAGAAACTCTAAAATTCTTAGAGGAAAACGGGCAGAATATTCTATGACATAAATCACAGCAAGATTCTCTATGACACACCACTTCAAGTAATGGAAATAAAAATAAACAGTGGCATCTAACTAAAAAGCTTTAGCACAGTAAAGGAAATGATAAACAAGGTGAAAATACAACCCTCAGAACAGGAGACAATAACAGCAAATTGAACAACTGACAAGGAAGTAATCTTCAAAAGATAACAAGCATCTCATGAAGCTCAACAGCAGAAAAACAGGAAACCCAATCAAAGACTCGGCAAAATGTCTAAATAAACATTCATGCAAAGAAGACACAGAAGGCTAATAAACAGATGAAAGATGCTCAACATCACTCATTATAGAGACGTGTAAATCAAAACTATAATGAGGTATCACCTCACACCAGTCAGAGTGGTCATCATCAAAAAGTTACAAACAATAAATGCTGGAGGGGATGTGGAGGAAAGGGAACCCTCCTGCACTGTTGGTGGGAATGTACATTGATACAGTCAGTATGGAGAACAGTATGGAGAGTACTTAAAAAAAAAAAAAAAACCAACGAATTAGGAATAAAACTACCACGAGACCCAGCAATCCAGCTACTGGGCATATACCATAAGGGAACCATAATGGAAAAAGACGCATGAATGGATAAAGAAGTTGTGGTACATATATACAATCGAATGTTACTCAGCCGGAAAAAGGAATGCATTTGAGTCAGTTCTATTGAGGTGGATGAGCCTAGAGCCTATTATACAGAATGAAGTAAGTCAGAAAGAGAAAAACAAATATCGGATATTAATGCATACACATGGAATCTAGAAAGATGGTACTGATGAACATAGTTGCAGGGATGAAATGGAGACACAGACATAGAGAACAGATTTGTGGACACAGTGGGGGAAGGAGTGGGTGGAACAAATGGAGAGAGTAGCATTGAAACACATACATTACCTTATATAAAACAGATAGCCAGTGGGAATTTGTTGTCTGACACAGGGAGCTCAAACCTGGTGCTCTGTGACAACCCAGATGGGTGGGATGGGGTGGGAGCTGGGACGGAGGTTCAAGAGGAGGGTACAAAAAACAGAGGAAAGGGACATATATATAGCTATGGCTGATTCCTGTTGATATATGTCAGAAACCAACATAATATCTTAAAGCACTTATCCTCCAGTTAAAAATAATCAATAAAATAGTTTAAAGAAAACCAAAAATAAAAAATCTATAGGAGAACCAAACCGAGCTGAAGAGTACAATAAGTGAAATGAAAACTACACTTCAATGGAAGGTGAGATGATACAGAGGGATGGATCAATAAGCTGGGAGACAGAATAGTGGAAATCACTGAAGCTGAACAGAAAAAAGAAAGAATAAACAGAGATGAGGATGGTTTCAGAGACCTCTGGGACCACATCAAGTATAGAAACATTTGAATTCTATGGTCCCAGGAGGAGAAGAAAGAGAGAAAGGGGCAGAGAATACATTTGAAGACATACTAGCTAAACACTTTGCTAACCTGGGAAAAGAAATGGGCATCCTGGAACATAGAGTCCCAAGCAAAAAGAAGACCACACCAAGACACATTGTAATTAGAGTGGCAAAAATTAAAGCTAAAGTGGGGATATTAAAAGCAGCAAGGGAGAAGCAACAAGTTACAAACAAGGGACTTTTCGGCAGAAACTCTGCATGCCAGAAGGGAGTGGCATGATATATTTAAAATAATAAAGAAAAAACCTACAACCAAGAAAATACTACTGGTAATCTGTCATTTCTTCAAATCTGTCATCCAGATTTGAAGGAGATCAACAGTTTTACAGACAGGCAAAAGCTAAGAGTTCAGCATCATCAAACCAGCTTTACAGGAAATGTTAAGGGAATTTCTCCAAGCAAAAAAGAAAAGACACAATTGATTCATATCAATGTATGACAAAAACCACTGAAAAAATTTTAAAAATTTAAAAATATAATTTAAAAAATTTAAAAAAAATAACATAATAAAATAAATTAAAAAGAAAAAAAAAGAAATATGAAAATGATGAAAGGAGTAAGTTCACTGATAAAGGCAAATATACAGTTTACAAAGCTGTATCAGTGACTTACAAAGCTAGTGGGAAGGTTAAAAGACAAAAGTTGTAAAATCATCTATATCCACAATACGTAGTTAATGGATTATTGTTGTTGTTGTTTATTCGCTAAGTCATGTCTGACTCTTTGAGATCCCATGGACTGTAACCTGCCAGGCTCCTTTGTCCATGGGATTCTCCAGGCAAGAATAGTGGAGTGGGTTGCCATTTCCTTCTCCAGGGGATCTTCCCGAACTGGGGATCGAACTCACGTCTCCAGCACTAAGCCACCAGGGAAACACCTTAGTTAAGGAATATACAGGGGGAAAAAAAGGGAAAATATGATGTCAGAAACAGTAAACATGAGGAGAGGAGTAAAAATGTGGGGGCGTTAAAATGTGTTTAAACTTAAGAGGTCAGCAACATAAAATAATCAGATACAGAAAGAGTTACGCACAGTGTAGGGAATATAGACAATAACTGTGTTCTATCTTGTATGGTGGCACATTATAACTAGAATTATAGTGCTGTCCATTTTCAAATATAGAGAAATAGTAAATCACTGTGTTGTGTACCAGGAGCTGACATAGTGTTGTACATCAATTACACTTCAAAAACAACCAAACAAGCAAAGAAACAAAGATTCACAGAAAAAGATTTCAGATTTTCACTTACCAAACGGTAGGTGTTGGGGAGGGGACAAAGGTGGGCAGAAGGGACACACTTCCAGTTATTAGATAAATAAGTATGAGGGATGTAATGTATAACATGATAAATGCAATTAACATTGCTGTATGTTATATATGAAAGTTCTTAAGAGAATAAATCCCAAGTGTTCTCATCACAAGAAAAAATATTTCTTTATCTTTAATTTTCTATCTATATGAGAAGATGCATGTTTACCAACTTATTGTGATAATCATTTCATGATGTAGGTATGTCAAATCATTATGCTGTACACTTTAAATTTACACAGTGCTGTATGTCAAATATATCTGAATAGAATTGGAAGAATCTCAAGAATATTCTGATGCCATGCACGGAAACGGACAGGACATCAACTTTGCAGTATTCCTGCCAAAACGTTTAACCTGAATGGAATCAGGAAGCAGCAATCAGACAAATTCCACTGGAGAAGCTTTCTGAAAACCACCTGGACTGGATCTTTAAAAATTTCAATATCATGCAAGATATTGAAAATCTAGGAAAATGTTATAGTTTAAAGGACACTAAAGACACTGATAACCAAATGCACTACATAGCCTTTATTTGGAAGCAAAGTTTATTTTAGAGTTCAGGTATGAAAACAATATTGGGACAATCAGACATTTTGAATGAGGATCATATAGTAAGTTAATTATATTGTCTCAAAGTTAAATTTCCTAAGTATGATAATTGGATTAAGATTTGAGGCAGACTAATCTTTCTCTGAAGAGATACATACTGAAGTATTGAAAGAAGAAACACTGCAACGTCTTAAAGTAACTCCAATGATTCAACAAAGCAGAGACAGAAACAGAATATGGGAAATTTGACAAAATATTAATAATGGGTCAGTCAAGGTGAAGGATGTTTGGGTGTTCTGTGTTATTTTCTTGCAACTACTGTATGTAGGAGAAATGTTAATATTTCCAAAAATAGAATTTGAGAGGAAAGAGGACACTATGAGCCATTTTACTCTAATCAGCTTGAAAACTTAGGCAAATTGACCAGTTTTAATTTTATTTATTTAATTATTTTACTTTTATGTGGCCAAACACAGAAGATATTTTTATTCATTAAAAAATATTTAAAATTGACAATTTAAAACAGAACAATGATAATGTATTTAGAGTTTATGATGTGCAGAGATGTAAAATGTATGACAATCAGGTGTGTGTATACATATGTGAGTGTGTGTATAAATATATATATATATATATATATATATATGAAGAGAGAGAGACAGAGGGACAGAGAGACAGAGAGAGAGAGAGAGAGTTGCATGACCTGTTTGCATATTTTGGAAAGCAATCCCTTGTTGGTTGCTTCGTTTGCAAGTATGTTCTCTGATTCTGAGGGATGTCTTTCATCTTGTTTATAGTTTCCTTTGCTGTGCAAAAGCTTTTAATTTTAATTATGTCTTATTTGTTTATTTTTGTTTTTATTTTCATTACTCTAAGAGGTGCATGAAAAAACATATTTCTGCGATTTATATCAAAGCGTGTTCTGCCTGTGTTTTCTCTAAGACTTTTATAGTATCTGGTGTTCAATTTAGGTCTTTAATCCATTTTGAGTTTATTTCCTTGTATGATATTTGGGAATGTTTTATTTAATTCTTTTACATGTAGCCATACTGCTTTCCCAGCACCACTTCTGGCAGAGAGTGCCTTTTCTCTTTTGTATATTCTTGCCTCCTTTGTCATAGATTAATTGACTATAGGTACATGGGCTTATTTCTGGGCTTTCTATCCTGTTTCATTGATCAATATTTCTGTTTTTGTGCCAGTACCACACTGTTTTGGTGACTGTACATTTGTAGTACACTCTGAAGCCCTGGAGCATGATTCCTCCAGCTCCATTTTTCCCTCTCAAGATTTCTTTGCCTATTCATGGTCTTTTGTATCTCCATACAAATTCTGAGGTTTTTTGGTTCTAGTTCTGTGAATGATACCGTTGGTAATTTGATAAGGATTGCATTGGATCAGTAGATTGCATTGGGTAGTGTAGTCATTTTGACAGTTTTGATTCTTCCAGTCCAAGGGGAGAGGCAGCAGTGAGCAGTGGCTTGAGTGAGATCTTAGTTCCCTGCCCAGGAATTGAACACAGCTACCCTGGATGAAAACCAGGAACCCTACCCACTAGACTGAAAATTGCTAGAGGCTAGAAGCAAGTTTTCCCTAGCTCTTTCCCCATTGAAAAATGCATTTCTCAAGGAAGTAAAAACTTTAAGTCACTCAGTCACTCAGGCATGTCCAACTCTTTGTGACCCCACGGACTGTAGCATGCCAGGCTTCCCTGTCCACCACCAACTCCCAGAGCTTACTCAAACTCATGTCCATCGAGTCGGTGATACCATCCAACCATCTCATGCCCTGTCGTCCCCTTCTCCTCCTGCCTTCAATCTTTCCCAGCATCAAAGTCTTTTCCGATGAGTCAGTTTCTTAGCATCAGGTGGCCAAAGTATTGGAGCTTCGGTTTCAGCATCAGTCCTTCCAATGAATATTCAGGACTGATTTTCTTTAGGATGGACTGGTTTGATCTCCCTGCAGCCCAAGGGACTCTCAAGAGTCTTCTCCAACACCACAGTTCAAAAGCATCAATTCTTCGGTGCTCAGCTTTCTTTATAGTCCACCTCTCACATCCATACGTGACTACTGGAAAAACCATAGCTTTGACTAGATGGACCTTTATCAACAAAGTAATGTCTCTGCTTTTTAATATGCTGTCTAGCTTAGTCACAACTTTCTTCCAAGGAGTAAGTGTCTTTTAATTTCAAGGCTGCAGTCACCATCTGCAGTGATTTTGGACCCCAAGAAAATAAACTTTGTCACTGTTTCCATTGTAAAAACAGGTACAAAGCTTATTATTAGTGATGCAGCACAACAAGAGGGAGAGCACACAGAAACAATTTGTTTAGCTAAGATAGAGCAAGGCAAAGGAGAGAAGGAAAGATATAACCATCTGAATGCAGAGTTCCAAAGAAGAGCAAGGAGAGATAAGAAAGCCTTCCTAAGTGATCAATGCAAAGAAAGAGAGGAAAACAATGGAATAGTAAAGTCTAGAGATCTTTTTGAGAAAATTAGAGATACCAAGGCAACATTTCATGCAAAGATGGGCATAATAAACGACAGAAACGGTATGGACCTAACAGAACCAGAAGATATTCAGAAGAAGTGGCGAGAATACACAGAAGAACTATACAAAAAAGATCTTAATGACCTGGAAAATCACGATGGTGTGATCACTCACTTAGAGCCAGACATCCTGGAGTGTCAAGGCAAGTGGGCCTTAGGAAGCATGGCTATGAACAAAGCTAGCAGAGGTTATGGAATTCCAGTCGAGCTATTTCAAATCTTAAAAGATGATGCTGTGAAAGTGCTGCACTCAATATGCCAGCAATGTTTAAAAACTCAGCTGTGACCACAGGACTGGAAAAAGTCAGTGTTTATCCCAATCCCAAAGAAAGGCAGTGCCAAAGAATGTTCAAACTACTGCACAATTGCACTCATCTCACACGATAGCAAAGTAATGGTCAAAATTGTCCAAGCAAGGCTTCAACAATCCCAAAGAAAGGCAATGCCAAAGAATGTTCAAACTACTCCAGAATTGCACTGATCTCACATGATAGCAAAGTAATGGTCAAAATTCTCCAAGCAAGGCTTCAACAGTACATGAACCAAGAAATTCCAGATGTTCAACCTGGATTTAGAAAAGGCAAAGGAGCCTTTCTAGCAAGTTGCCAACATCTGTTGGATCATCAGAAAAGCAAGGGAGTTCCAGAAAACATCTACTTCTGCTTTATTGACTACGCCAGAGCCTTTGACTGTGTGGCTCATGACAAACTGTGGAAAATTCTTCAAGAGATGGGAATACCAGATCACCTGACCTGCCTTCTGAGAAATCTATATGCAACAAGAAGCAACTGACATGGAACAACTGACTGGTTTCAAACTGGGAAAGGAGTATGTCAAGGCTGTATATTGCCATGTTGTTTATTTAACTTATATGCAGAGTACATTATGCAAAATGCCAGGCTGGATGAAGTACAACCTGGAATCAAGATTTCCGGGAGAAATATCAATAACCTTAGGTACACAGATGACACCACCCTTATGGCACAAAGAGAAGAGGAACTAAAGAGCCTCTTGATGGAAGTGAAAGAATAGAGTGAAAAAGCTAGCTAAAAACTCAACATTCAAAACACCAAGACCATGGTATCCAGTCCCATCACTTCATGGCAAAAGATGGGGAAACAATGGACCATGACAGACTATTTTCTTGGGCTCCAAAATCATTGCAGATGGTGCCTGCAGCCATGAATATAAAAGACACTTGCTCCTTGGAAGAAAAACTATGACCAACCTAGACAGCGTATTAAAAAGCAGAGACATTACTTTGCCAACAAAGGTCCGTCTAGTCAAAGCTATGGTTTTTTCCAGTAGTCATATATGGATATGAGATTTGGACCATAAAGAAGTCTGATTGCTGAAGAATTGATGCTTTTGAACTGTGGTGTTGGAGAAGACTCTTGAGGGTCACTTGGACTGCAAGGAGATCCAACCAGTCCATCCTAAAGGAAATTGGTCCTGAATGTTCATTGGAAGGACTGATGATGCAGCTGAAGCTCCAATACTTTGGTCACCTGATGTGAAGAAGTGACTCATTGGAAAAGACCCTGATGCTGGGAAAGACTGAAGGCAGGAGGAAAAGGGGCAACAGTGCATGAGATGGTGGGATGATATCACTGACTCGATGGACATGAGTTTGACCAAGCTCCGGGAGTTGGTGACAGACAGGGAAGCCTGGCACGCTGCAGTCCATAGGGTGGCAAAGAAGGGGACACAACTGAGCGACTGAACTGAACTGAACTTAAGGCAAAGATACACACTTGGTGAGAAACAGTGTGGGCATCTGTCATAATGAGGAGGAGTGCAGTAAAGAGTCAGTTAAGTCATTTATATAGGGCAGTCCTTCTGGGTCTTAGTTATGTTTGGCCAGTTATCTGGTTTCTTTTCCCACATCTGACTTGCCCTAGGACCCTCCCCAACATGCATGCACTACTCTATTCCAAGATGGGCGCCAGCCCAGAGACCTATGGGGGAGATGGCATCACATACTATGAGGTGGTGCCCTTTTCTTTTTGACCCCCAAGGGGCACATTCTGCACATGTGCCGTGTCTCTCCTGCCCTGAGGATGGGAAATATGTGATCTCTTGATCTTTTACTCAAACAGGGTGTGGCCACTCTCTGTCTCTGCCATAGCTATCATCTTACAGCGTTGTCAGGAGACAAAGCCCGACAACCCTGTTTCTGGTGTTATTTCTATTTTGAAGTGCAAGCAGAATCTGATTTAAATATGTAGACTCAAGCTCACTTGCCTCCTTCCTCAGGAAATGTAAACTTTTTACTTAAATCATTTAATTAATGATTTAATTAATCATTAATGATTAATTAATTATTAAATCAATTAAAATTTAAATGATTTTAATTAAATCATAAAAGTTTATTGGATTTTTCTCAAATGCTTTTTCTGCATATAGCAACCTATGGATTTGTGAATATTGAAAAATTCTTGTATCATATGATAAATCCCACTTGATTATATTATCTGGTCCTTTTAATGTATTGTTGGATTAGGTTTGCTACTGTTTTGTTGAGGATTTTGTGCCTATGTTCATCAGTGATAGTGACCTATAATTTTCTCTTTTGGTGGTATCTTTGTTTGCTTTTGGTATCAGGGTGACAGTGGGCTGATAGAATGAGTTTGGAATAGACTCAGAAGGATAGGTATTGACTCTTCCCTTAATGCCTGATAGAATTTGCCTGTGAAGTCATCTGGTCCTGGACTTTTGTTCGCTTGCATGTTGTTCAGTCACTCAGTCATGTCTGACTCTTTGCGACCCCATGGACTGCAGCATGCCAGGCTTCCTTTTCCTTCACCAACTCCTGGAGCTTGATCAAACTCATGTCCATCGAGTCAGTGATGCAATCCAACCATCTCATCCCCTGTCATTCCCTTCTCCTCCCACATTCAGTCTTTCCCAGCATCAAAGTCTTTTCTAAAGGGTCGGCTCTTCACAACAGGTGGCCAAAGTATTGGAGCTTCAGCTTCAGAATCAGTCCTTCCAATGAATATTCGGGGCTGATTTTCTTTAGGATTGACTGGATGGATCTCCTTGCAGTCCAAGAGACCCTCAAGAGGCTTCACCACAGTTCAAAAGCATCAATTCTTCAGCAATCAGCCTTCTCTATGGTCCAACTCACACATCCATAAGTGACTACTGAAAAAACCATAGCTTTGACTAGACGGACCTTTGTTGGCAAAGTAGTGTCTCTGCTTTTCAATATGCTGTCTAGGTGTCTCATAGCTTTTCTTCAAGGAGCAAGTGTCTTTTAATTTCATGGTTGCACTCACCATCTGCAGTGATTTTGGAGCCCAAGAAAATAAAGTCTGTCACTGTTTCCGTTGTTCCCCCATCTATTTTTGACATGAAGTGATGGGACTGGATGCCATGATCTTAGCTTTTTAAATGTTGAGTTTTAAGCCAGCTTTTTCACCCTCCTCTTTCCCCTTCATCAGGAGGCTCTTTAGTTCCTCTTCACTTTCTGCCGTAAGTGTGGTGTCATCTGCATATCTGAGGTTATTAATAAATATCCTGGCAATATTGATTCCAGGTTGTGCTTAATCCAGCCTGACATTTCGCATAATGTACTCTGCATTTAAGTTAAATAAGCAGGGTGACGATATACAGCCTTGATTTACTCCTTTCCCAATTTGATAACAGTCCGTTGTTCCATGTCCGGTTCTAACTGTTGTTTCTTCATCTAAGTACACATTTCTCAGGAGGCAGGTAAGGTGGTAAAGTATTACCATCTCTTTAAGAATTTTCCAATTAAACAGAAGTAGGTGTTTTTCTGGAATTCTCTTGCTTTTTCTGTGATCCAGTGAACGTTGGCAATTTGATGTCTGGTTCCTCTGCCTTTTCTAAATCCAGCTTGAACACCTGGAAGTTCTTATTTATGTACCATTGAAGCCTCGTTTTGAGAATTTTGAGCATTATTTTGTGAATGTGTGAATTGAGTGCAATTGTGCAGTAGTTTAAACATTCTAGGCATTGCCTTTCTCTGGGACTGGAAGGAAAAGAAAACATACTTGTACATAGATTATATGATTCTCAAACATGTAGTGGGGCTGATTGGTGTGTGTGTGTGTGTGTGAGTGTCTGTCTGTGTGTGTGTGTACTTATTTAATTGTATTTCATCAAGTCTCGTTTTGATCATTAATCTTTCAATAGAAAACAGTAGGTGATCAAGTATTTCGTCTCTCAGTTGGTTCTTCACTTGCCCTGGGTCCCCCATGTCCCTCCCTGTTGGGTCCTAGGACCAGCTCTCTGTTTCCTTTTAGAGGGTGGTAAAAGTTAAGATGTCTAGCAAGTAATGAAAGTCAACTCCCGTTGTCCAATAGGACTACCCTCACTTTAACATACATGTGCATTATATGCATGCATTACTTTAAAGAGAACTATAGATGTGATCGACAGTTTCAAGTTCTTTAGATATCATTATTTTACTAGGAACAGGTGATACACGGTGCAAAAATCAAGATACTATCAGTTTATAAGATACACAAACTGTGATCAAAGTTGCCAATAAACAGGAGGGTATCATTATTAAAGATTGAAACCAGTACCCTCTTCAACCAAACCATTTTCCTAGCATTTCCCTTAAACTGGGAAGAGGATCATTCAGAGTGGAAATGTGACTTTTCATATACATCATAAAGGGGGTTGCATTAGAAGACTCATTAGGTATAAAAATACAGCATTCACTATGTAATATTGTATAAGGTCTCCCTTGGGAAGCTGTTAGAATATTGGGGGCCATGCATTCTGCAGGACTGCTTCTCTCATCATGGAAATTTCTGAATTGAGCAAATTAGTGGCTTGGTTACTACCATTAAAGGCTTCCTGGGTGAATTATGTTGAAGCTTCTATATGAGTAGTGATATCTTCTATTCCAGCTGAAGGAATAAATATTGTGGCCAAATAATCATACCATTGGAGAACTGATTGAACCCAGCATGCCCACATTGAAGGCAGACTGAGAACGGCTGCTTTCGGGGTACCTGTAAGCAACGTTGAGCCTAAAGGAAACCTACTGTACACCTTCCTAACCAACCCAGGGAGATCCAAGGTCAAAACTTTGTTCCATACACCTACTGGATCCAGTTAGGAGCTATCCAATGTATTTCCCAGCCAGTGAAAAACACACTTCAGAACCTGAAACATACATACACTCAAAGGCTATCAAACATTAGATAGGATTCATTTGGGGTTTTAATAAATTTACAAACATGTATCCAACACCATCATCCAGCAACTTGCAGTATGAAGTCAGGGGGATGCTTTTGAAATCGATGATAATGGCCTGATCCATTCTTTTGGACTGCCACACTTGTATCTGCTGGATGCTACACCATGTTGCCTTGATTCCTTTGCTTACTGATGAGAATTGGGAGTGTTCTCAGTTTTTCCCATCACCAACACCACTGTGCATGTGTTTTTGTACACTACAAGTACCAGCATGTCTCCAGAAGATGTACCAGGCAGTGGACTTCCTGGAACAGAGAAAAAATAGCTTTTTTTTTTTTTCAAGATTTAAGACCTTTGGCTCAAAGCAAGAACTCTGGAGTCATATAGCTTGGTTTCAATTCTGCCACTGATCTGGATGGGCCAAATGCCCTTGGGCCAGTGGCTGAACCTCTCGGAACCTGTTTCCTCACCTGTAAGAGGCTGGTAATCATTGGTACTATAGTCCTAGGAGCCTCACAAGGAAGCATTACTGTTTATGTACAGCACTTAGAAGAGTACCAGGCACAGGGGCCCTGCTGTATAAGTTGCTTTTCATAGATTTTGCCAAATTACCTCCAAAATTTATATCTGTGCAAGACAGTGGTGCACACTGTCACAGGGGTTTGCTTCTAACCTCTCCCACTCTCGGAATGGTTAAGCTCTTGGAAGGTTGTCGTCCTAGAGTGTGAAACCCGATTCATGGTTTTAGTTTACATCTCCAGTATCAGCAGTGGTGAGCATCTTTGCAGGTGTAACTGGACATTGAGACTCTCTATCCTTTGAATTGCCTCAGAGTGGGGAAAGAGCTGAGGGAGTGAGGTCAACCTCAGTCTGTCCCCCAAATCTGACTGCCAAGAACATCTGATGGAAGCAGATGAGGCAGATTGCTTGCAGAACAAAAATAGGATCCCTTTGCCCTCTGGCCACGTATGGAGAATTATCCCGACCACTGATCACTGACTGTGGGATTCCTCTGCCCAGTCTCTCATTGGGTCGTAAGGCTTGTGGTGGAAGGGAGGCTGGCAAATGCTTTCAGCACGTTCTAAGTGCCCAGCATCTCCATTCTGACATTTCATCCTCACCTCCCAGGAGACCAGGGCCCTCAGGACCCTCCTGCCTCCCGCTCCACCCAGTTTGTACAGAGTCAGGGCTCAAGGCTGTGACTCTAATCAGAAAGGGAAGGCAGGACAGGAGGAGGTGGGATGAGAGGCTTGACAGAGGTACTAATACCATCACCGTCATCTGCCAACTCATCAACTGCCCTGATGATCCTTGGGCCTGGCAGCAAACTGGAGGAGGCCTTTGGCCCCATTGGTTACTCCTTGAGGGGCCAGGCAAACAAGGTGCACTCTGGTTGGTAGGAACCAGATCAATAAGGAGGCCATGGCTGGGGCATCCCAGGCTTGCTGAAAGCCTGGGGCAGTTTGCCACAATCTTGTGCATGCGGTGCCTGTGGTGCTTGACCGCTCACTCCAGACACCGCTGGCCTCACCTTCCATGACCGCCACCACCACTGCCACCACAACTCGGTTGATAAATCATCACTGCCCCAGGTCCGGGGCCCACCCAGATGGCTACATGAGCTCCCCGGATGATGAGTTCTCAGTTTGGGGAGTGGGTTTCAGCCCAGAGGGCAGGAAACAGACCCGCGTCCCTCAGGCCAACTCCACAGCCCCGCAGGGACCTGGACTGGGCTCCAAGGTGAGGACACTGTGAAGCAGGGAGGATGAGGTTGGAGATGGGTACCCAAACCCTGAGGGATTCAACTCAGAGTGGGAGGTGCTGGAAGCGGGGGAGCTGGTGCTGTGGGGCTGCGAAGACCGGCTTGATTCCCTGGCCGACGACAAAGGGGAGGCCCTGCAGCTGGCTGACAAGTCAGTGGCAGCCATCCTGCGGCAACTGAGTGACCTGGACATACTGGGCGTCCACAGATACCTGTCCTTGGAGAGCTATGCGATCACCGACGTGTCCTCCTTGTGGGCCGACCTCGAGACGGGTCCCAGCCATCGAGGCACGGTCCCCAGAGTTGTGGGGCAGTGGTGCTGGCTCTGGCCCGCCCTCTTCAGGTCGGTGGGGTGCAGGCGGACCGGGCCCAGGGGAACCCTAAGAGAGGCACAAAGAGTAGGTTAAATGTGGCTGCGGATCACCAGCCGCCTGCCTTGGAAGGCTCGTTTGGGCTACTGCCTGACTCCGAGTCCTCTGATGAGTTCAGTGAGATAGAGCTGATGAGGGTGAGCATTTATCCCAAAGACGGAGGCCAAGCCAAGCTCAACAGCTTCAAGGGTCCCAGGAACATGCCCAGACACTTGACTGTCTAAGGCAGAGAGAAGCTCCTTCTTAACCGGCCAGGCCCGTTCCTGTCCTCTGTTCTGCGAGGATTCACTTCGGTTGTGGAAAGGCAGGACAGGCAGGGCAATGCAGAGCTGAACATCTTCCCACCTAAGAAATGCAGAGCGAGCTCTGGGGGAAGGGTGGCTGCCTGCAGAGCTACCAGGGAGTACCAGTATGGCAGCTACTGCAGCCTGCTATGCATCACTCCTTGAAGAAGAGAGACCAGGAGAAGAAATCCCTCGGGGGCATCTCCAAACCTGCACTGGGGAGAATCTTCCCTTCCTAGAATCAGCGAACCTCGCCCACTCCCTTGGAACAGGCTCCCTTGCCCCAGTCTCTGGCATTCCGCTGCTTGAAAGGTCCAAGTGATATCCCTTGGCCCCTTTGGGAACCAAAGAGTCCAAGCACATGGATGCTGGGGCGAAATCTGTGGCCAGGAGGGCACAGGAGTCCGTGTCAGCGATGGCGGTGGTGGGAGAAGACAACGACCCAAATAGAGACCCAGTCACAAAGGGCCAAGCGAGTAGGCCAGGCCCCTCCTCTCTCCTGACTCTTTTCCCTCCCACCCTCCCCAGGACACACATCTTCACCCGTGCTCCCTCTGTCCGTCCCTCAGGGGTCGTCATTGGGTGCCCCTCGGTCACTGGGTCATTAGGATGCCAGATTGGGGTCCTTTTACTAGGGACAAACGTTAAAGTAGCACTTTGGGTGTGCTGGGCTCGGTTTTCCACCCTTGGGCTGTTTCCAGTCTCCGCGAGGCTGGGACTAGAGAGGAAGGGATGGCTGGTAGCTTAATTGTGTCAAGGGGACACCTTAAAAACTTCACAGAGTGTCAGTGTTTAGATGAATGACTTTCCTGAATCCTACTTCTTAGCTGTTCCCCAAACCTTCTTTCAAGGGGCCCGGGCTTTCTCAGTGCTGCACTGTTGTCCCCCACTCAGCTCTGCCTGCTGGCCTGGGGCCGACTGATGGAGAAAGTGCTAAAGAGATCAGCCTTTCAATTCTCTTCCCATTCCCCTGCCTCAGCCCAGTCCCAACTCACGCCTGCTCACACACACACAGACACAGACATATAAATGCACTGGTACACACATACATGCATACACACACACACACACACACACACACACACACACATCATTAGTCCAGACTGGTGAAAAAATCTTTGTTTTAGCTGCCCACTCACTGGGCATGGCCATCTTCTCCATGGGCACGTCCTGGAGAACTCAGCAGTGATGACCTCAACATCAGAGACCCCCAAGATCCAGGAAACTCAGAGCCCTTGGCCCTGAACCCGGGAGAAGTCATGCCCAGAGGACCTGAACCCTCAGATGAGTGTCTTGGGTTTTGATATGGGGGGAGGGAACCGGGGGTGAGAGCAGAAACCTCTCTCTCTCTCTCTCTCCTGGGAGCTCAGCCTTGCTCCTAGGCAGCTTCTTCCATGGGAAACGATGTCAACAGGGCTGGCCCTGGCCCCATCATCTGTGTGGGATTTGTTTGGCAGAGGTGATCGGTGGCAGTGCCCCAACAGCTTCTCTGGCTGTAAACTTGCAGGCTAATAGCCTTTTCTGTGAAGTGCTCTTCACCCACATTGCTCTCCCAGGTGCTGGCTGTGGCTGCAGCTCTGAGAGGCTTGAACCCAGAACCACAGTCTTTGGGGACCACAGTGGTGAAAATGCTGCCCTTGGGGAACAGGGGAGGCAGGCCCATAGAGAAGGTCTAGCCTGCCAGGCAGAGCAGGGGAGGCTTGTTGCCAGCAGATCGAGGTGCTGCCTCACCTCGCATTAGAGTCTGGTTGACCCTTTCCACCTCACTAGGAGCCTGGGAAGCTGGATTGTGTGCCCTTTCCCTCTCAGGTGACCAGGAACAAACTGACCATGGCCCAAGACTGGAAAGGAAGCAGCAGCCACCGGGAATGCTGGACTGTCCTCGGATAATGCTTCCTCTGGCTCCTGAAATGCACACCCAATCCTCATGGTGGAATCTGGATCCAAGTGCAACTGAAATATGTGGGCCTCCCCGCCTCGTCCCCATCCCACACCCCTCAGAAGGAGCCCACCTCCTGTCCACTGAGAAAAGTCTTTCCCTTGCCATTCTAGACATCTGGCTTTGGTATGGATGGCCCTGGAGAGGAGAAAAAGGAGGCAATGGGAGGGCAGTGTATGTAACCTTCTCTCTTCCTCCCATGTCTACTGGCCTAGTGTCTGGTGCTACAGATAGAAATGGATGACCTTAAAGAGCAATACAGTATCAGGAACCAGGGACAGAGAGCAGCAGGTTCTTAGTGCAGAAGCTGGATGTGCACTTGGGGTGGGGTGAGCTGCAGGTGCAGGGGACCTCGTAGGGATCAGCATTCCTGTGGGGAGGAGAACGTATCAAGCCTGTCCTTGGAGCATGCGGTGCATGTTTAGCTGGGCGTGCGGACAAGAAGCAAAGTACTGTGTGGACTACGTGCACACTCTGCCAGCGAGATGAGTCCTAGAGAGCTCCTTCTGATAGGACTTGTAGAGATGCCATGTTGATTTTTCCCTTTTACTGCTGCTTGGTGTGGCATCTAGGGTTCTTGTTAGATTGCTTGTTTGCGAGACAATTTTTTAACTTGAGAGCTGCTGGCACATTTTGGTTCATTTAGGAAATAGCTTCACATTTAACTCAGGTGGTGGGGAATGATCAGGCCCAGAGCTCTTTGCTTTGGGGCTAGTGGGGTGGGTTTCAGGTTTGGGGCTAGGTGGTTCCAAACAGGGACAAGGGGACAGGCTTATATATCCCTCTGTGTGGAGCACCTTCTTATGCCTCTCCCTGTTGCAGCCGCCATGCAGCACCTGGCTGACAAGTTCCAGATCCTTTGAAGTGAGTGTTGCACACAACATACCCCTCCCACAGTCCTGATTGTTGAGCAGAGTTGTGGGCTGGCTCTGCCTTGAGCCTGTTCCTTGAGTCTGCTGTTTCACAGGTTGAGCCTAACTTCTTTCTGCAAGAGGAGCAGCTGTTACCTCCAGGGCTGGCGAGCTGTGGCCAAGTGTGTTGCCTCTTGTTCTGCCTCCACCAGGGCATCCTCTGCCCCTTGATTTGCCCCCTCTCTGCCCCAGTCTCACAGCAGTTTTTGATTAAAGGACTTCTCATGTTCTGTGTTCTGTCCTCTCTCTTGGGGGTAGGGTTTGGGGGAGTGGGGCAAGGCCTGGTGGGGAGCCACTCCATATCAGATCCTGCTGCAGAAAAGTACCTCTGGCATCCTGTGTTGGGGGCTCTGGGTCAGGCTCTGCTCCCATCCAGGCAAGCTGGGCAGTGGAGTGCCCCTGGTTTGGGTTCACTGAGGGCCTTGTCTGGCCACATTGGCACATCCTCCCATTCCCCTAAAGGCCCTCTTCCAGTTCTCTAAACACCCTCTTCTGGGATTTGCCGGTTCCCATCCATTGCTGACACTCTGCCTCCCTGGTGGAAGGAACTCATGATCCTCTTACAGAGCTGCAACCCATCCTCCTTGCCGCAATGGACTCATTGTCCTACTTAACCCTGACCACTCTCTTTTCCTGTTGGAGCACCCTCGGTCCCTCCCATGACTTGCCATTGGTGACCTTGCGTGCACATATAGTTCAGCAGGTGGAAACAGGCACAAGTGCCCTCATCTCTCCCTTCCCAGGCTCTGCCCTCTCATTGGAGTCCCTACTGCCTGTACCATATCCACTCCTGCCCCAGTGCCACCTTGCACGCTGGAACCTGCACTCAGTCCTCCTCTCCTCTTTAGATCTCACCCCTGAGACTCAGGCACCAATAGTTTCCCTTTTCCTTCTTTGGATTCAATAAGGGGCTTGGGCATGAAGACTGGAAGCAGTGAGCTAGGGAGCAGGAGGGAAGTTCAGGGAACTCAGGAGACAGGCTAGTCTCTGGACTAGAGGTCAGGATACACATCTGTTTGGTGCCAACCTGGGTCAGACTGCACCCTGCAGCTAGAGATGGATGGTGGAGTCCTTTGTGTTTTCACATCCTCCCTGCCCTAGCCAGCTGACCACCCTCGCCTTCAGCCTGAGCCTCTCCATACCCTTGAGTGGAAATGGGCCCATCATGCTCTATGGCAAGTGTGGTTAGTAGGTCTCTGTTCGAGTGAGTAATTTTGGCAGAGAACTTCCACCTGAGGTCTCTGCCCACAAAGACATGTAGGTAAGTTGTGCCCGGGGAGAAGTCCAGCACCAGCATCATCACCACCCTTGGGCAGACAGGGGCCCAGGTCTGTTGTCACCAGGGTGAGGAAGTGGAGAAGCTCATGGAAGTAGAGGTGCGAGGGCGTGAACACAACCCCTCGTTCACTTTTTACCAGGCTCCCTTCCCTCCTCTGAGCACAGAGTTCAGGCCAACTACCTCACTATAATGTTGCTGGAAACATAGACATCATAGGCCTTGGCTCAGACCCAAGCCTTCCACTTCCAGTGGGAAATCTGTGGCAGGGCCTGAGGCATAGGTTAAAGAAATCCATCTGGGCCCCAGGGGGGTAGGAGGAATGCAGAAGCCTGGCCTCATTCAGTGCACTCCTGTTGCCTTTCCCCTTCAGCCTTTGAGATCCTTAGGCCCCATCCTGCCTGGTTCTGCTGCCTGTCCAACTCCAGGGAAGATTCTCCCTCCCTATCACACCTCTCTTGCATTTTTACATGCTAACAATGAAATTTCAGAAAGAGAAATTATATAAATAATCCCCTTTACCATCACATCAAAAAGAATAAAATGCCAAGGAATAAACCTAAGGAGACCAAAGAGCTGTACTCACAAATCTATAAGATACATGCACCCCAATGTTGATTGCAGCACTATTTACAACTGCCAAGACACGGTAGCTACCTAAATATCCATCAACAGAGGAATGGATAAAAATATGTGGTACATATATACAGCAGAATAGTACTTTACCATAAAAAGAATGAAATAATGCCACCTGGGGCAACATGGATGGATGTAGTGATTGCCATACTGAGTGAAGAAAGTCAGAAAGAGAAAGACAAATGTCCCGTACAAGTGGAACCTAAAAAAATTGTACAAATGAATTTATTAACAAAATGGAAACAGACTTTCAAAACTTATGAATACCAAAAAGGAAAGGCAGAGGTAGGGAAGGGATAAAGATCCTAATCGATAACATCCTAATGAGAGATGTAGATGATGATGTAAACAGAAGGAAAGAAATATCATATTCTTGTGAGGCCAAGCATTTACAACTAGGCTCTGCTTTACATTTCCTAAGGAAGGAGGCAAGTGGGCCTGAGTCCAGGTATTTACAGTCAGCCTCCAGCTTGCACATTAAAATAGAATGAATAAGAGTAACTGGGTAAATAGTTAGTCTTTGTCTCCTGAGGATACTTTAAGATAACAGCTCTGGCAGAGACAGAGGGGCTACTCTCTGTTTGAGTAAAAGATCAAGAGGTCACATATGTCCCATTCTCAGGGCAGGAGAGACACTGCACATGGGCAGAAAGGCTCCTTGGGGGTCAAAAATAAAGGGGCCCCACCCCATAATAAGTGATGCAACGTCTCCCTCATAGGTCTCCGGGCTGGCATGCATCTGGGAATAGAGTTGCTCATGCATGTTGGGGAGGGTCCTAGGACAGGTCAGGTGTGAGAAAAGAAACAAGTTAACTGGCCAAACGTAAACAAAGACCCAAAAGGACTGTCCTATAAACATGACTTAACTGCCCCTTACTGCACTGCTCCTCAGTAGGACAGATGCCCACACCTTTTCTCTCCAAGTGTGTATCATTGCCTTCTCTGTCTTAACTAAACAAACTGTTTCTCTGTGTGCTCTCCTACGTGTTGTCTCTGTGTCTCTAATAATTAACTCTGTACCTGGTTTTTTGTTTTTTTTAATTTTTTTACAGATTTTGCCTCCTTGAGAAATGCATTTTTCAAAGGGGCAAACTTAAAGCCACAGCTCACTGCTGCCTCTCTGAGATCACTTGGATTGGAAGAATCAATATTGGCAGAATGACTATACAACCCAATGCAACCTACTGATGCAGTTGAATCCTTATCAAATTACCAATGGTATTTTTCACAGAACTAGATCAAAAATTCCGAAAGATTCTATGCAGACACAAAAGACCATGAATAGCCAGAGCAATCCTGAGTGAGAAAAATGGAGCTGGAGGAATCAGGCTCCTGGACTTCAGACTATACTGCAAAGGTACAGTCATCAAAACAGTATGGTACGCATGCAAAAACAAAAATACTGCTCAAAGGAATCATATTTTCCCTTTTTCTCCCCCTGTATATTCCTTAACTAAGGTGTCTCCCTGGTGGCTTAGTGCTGGAGACGTGAGTTCGATCCCCAGTTCGGGAAGATCCCCTGGAGAAGGAAATGGCAACCCACTCCACTATTCTTGCCTGGAGAATCCCATGGACAAAGGAGCCTGGCAGGTTACAGTCCATGGGATCTCAAAGAGTCAGACATGACTTAGCGAATAAACAACAACAACAATCCATTGACTACCTATTGTCGATATAGATGATTTTACAACTTTTGTCTTTTAACCTTCCCACTAGCTTTGTAAGTCACTGATACAGCTTTGTAAACTGTATATTTGCCTTTATCAGTGAACTTACTCCTTTCATCATTTTCATATTTCTTTTTTTTTCTTTTTATTTTATTTTTTAATCTTTTTAATTATTTTTTTAAATTTTTTTAATTTTTTCAGTGGGTTTTGTCATACATTGATATGAATCAATTGTGTCTTTTCTTTTTTGCTTGGAGAAATTCCCTTAACATTTCCTGTAAAGCTGGTTTGATGATGCTGAACTCTTAGCTTTTGCCTGTCTGTAAAACTGTTGATCTCCTTCAAATCTGGATGACAGATTTGAAGAAATGACAGATTACCAGTAGTATCTTCTTGGTTGTAGGTTTTTCTCTTTATTATTTTAAATATATCATGCCACTCCCTTCTGGCATGCAGAGTTTCTGCCGAAAAGTCCCTTGTTTGTAACTTGTTGCTTCTCCCTTGCTGCTTTTAATATCCCCACTTTAGCTTTAATTTTTGCCACTCTAATTACAATGTGTCTTGGTGTGGTCTTCTTTTTGCTTGGGACTCTATGTTCCAGGATGCCCATTTCTTTTCCCAGGTTAGCAAAGTGTTTAGCTAGTATGTCTTCAAATGTATTCTCTGCCCCTTTTCTCTTTCTTCTCCTCCTGGGACCATAGAATTCAAATGTTTCTATACTTGATGTGGTCCCAGAGGTCTCTGAAACCATCCTCATCTCTGTTTATTCTTTCTTTTTTCTGTTCAGCTTCAGTGATTTCCACTATTCTGTCTCCCAGCTTATTGATCCATCCCTCTGTATCATCTCACCTTCCATTGAAGTGTATTTTTCATTTCACTTATTGTACTCTTCAGCTCGGTTTGGTTCTCCTATAGATTTTTTATTTTTGGTTTTCTTTAAACTATTTTATTGATTATTTTTAACTGGAGGATAAGTGCTTTAAGATATTATGTTGGTTTCTGACATATATCAACAGGAATCAGCCATAGCTATATATATGTCCCTTTCCTCTGTTTTTTGTACCCTCCTCTTGAACCTCCGTCCCAGCTCCCACCCCATCCCACCCATCTGGGTTGTCACAGAGCACCAGGTTTGAGCTCCCTGTGTCAGACAACAAATTCCCACTGGCTATCTGTTTTATATAAGGTAATGTATGTGTTTCAATGCTACTCTCTCCATTTGTTCCACCCACTCCTTCCCCCACTGTGTCCACAAATCTGTTCTCTATGTCTGTGTCTCCATTTCATCCCTGCAACTATGTTCATCAGTACCATCTTTCTAGATTCCATGTGTATGCATTAATATCCGATATTTGTTTTTCTCTTTCTGACTTACTTCATTCTGTATAATAGGCTCTAGGCTCATCCACCTCAATAGAACTGACTCAAATGCATTCCTTTTTCCGGCTGAGTAACATTCGATTGTATATATGTACCACAACTTCTTTATCCATTCATGCGTCTTTTTCCATTATGGTTCCCTTATGGTATATGCCCAGTAGCTGGATTGCTGGGTCTCGTGGTAGTTTTATTCCTAATTCGTTGGTTTTTTTTTTTTTTTTAAGTACTCTCCATACTGTTCTCCATACTGACTGTATCAATGTACATTCCCACCAACAGTGCAGGAGGGTTCCCTTTCCTCCACATCCCCTCCAGCATTTATTGTTTGTAACTTTTTGATGATGACCACTCTGACTGGTGTGAGGTGATACCTCATTATAGTTTTGATTTACACGTCTCTATAATGAGTGATGTTGAGCATCTTTCATCTGTTTATTAGCCTTCTGTGTCTTCTTTGCATGAATGTTTATTTAGACATTTTGCCGAGTCTTTGATTGGGTTTCCTGTTTTTCTGCTGTTGAGCTTCATGAGATGCTTGTTATCTTTTGAAGATTACTTCCTTGTCAGTTGTTCAATTTGCTGTTATTGTCTCCTGTTCTGAGGGTTGTATTTTCACCTTGTTTATCATTTCCTTTACTGTGCTAAATCTTTTAAGTTTAGTTAGATGCCACTGTTTATTTTTATTTCCATTACTTGAAGTGGTGTGTCATAGAGAATCTTGCTGTGATTTATGTCATAGAATATTCTGCCTGTTTTCCTCTAAGAATTTTAGAGTTTCTTGTCTTAGAGTTTCAATTCTCTGTTAAAAACTTGTAACTCCTTTCCCTGTGCATCCGATCTTGCCCTGAGTTTTTTGATCCGGTTTATGATCCCTACCCTGAATGCTTTCTCAAGTAGAGTGCCTACCTCCACTTCACTTAGTGCTTCTTTGGGGGTTTTACTTGCTCCTTTGTTTTGAACATATTCCTCTGTCACATCATTTTGTCTAATTTGCGTTTTTAATCCTATGTGTTTAGTAGGTTGATTACATCTACCAATCTTGGAAGAATGGCCTTTTGTAGGAGACATCCCATGCATCTCTGCGGTGCACTCCCCTCTGGTCACCAGAGCTATATGCTCTAGGGATGCCCCATATGTGAAGCATGGTCTCATAGGGCTAGCTAGCCTCCGGTCTGACTGCTTGCCAGGCACTGCTTTGGGTGGAGTGTGCCAGTCACTTATGAGTGCGGTGGGGTCATGGTACTGCTGGCTCTGTGTCCCTGAGGGTTTTTTGAGCCTGTTTCTCTTGTGAATAGGTGCAAGCTTGGAAATCCCAGATCTAGCGTAGGCCAATTGTTTCGTAGGGCTAGCTACGGGGTCTTAGGTATCCCAAACCTTTGCTTGTCCCGCTGGTGAGTGTGGCCGTTTCTGGAGGCAGCTGGCTGAGAGGCCAAGGTATCGTAAGGCTGGTTTGTTCTGCCATTGACGAGTTTGGGGTCCAGGGTGTCCTGGGGCTAGTGCCAGCTCACTAGTGTGTAGAGATCTGTTTCTGTTCCTGGGTCTCTAGCTGCAGGGCCCTGGGGTCCCAGAGCTGGTCACAGTTCACTGTTGGCTGGGGACAGTTCCTAACATGGCTGGCGGTGGGGTCCTAGATGTCCCATAGCGGGTGTCCACACACTGTTATGTGGGGCCAGATTCCAGAGCTGCTGGCTGAGAGCTCCAAAGTGTTCCAGACCTGGTGTCTACTTTCTGGTACACTTTGCTGGAACTCAGTGGCTCCTGGTGCTGGTGTGGGCCTGCTGGTGGGTGGCCTTTTTCCGCGTATGGCAGACTGAAAGGTGGGAGTTACTGTGGTTGCTGTTGTCTGCCTGCTGGTGGGTGGAGCTGGTTCTTGGGTTTGCTGGCTTCAGGGCCCTGGAGTGGCCCAGGAGTTGGTGTTTTGGGCCACTTTTGGTTGGGGCTGTGGTCCAGGGTGTACTAGGGCTGTTGCCTACCCACTGATGGGCAAAACTGGTCCTGGGGCTAGCGATGACCTGCTGTGGGCAGGAACTAGGTCCCGGGGTCTCTGACTGCAGGACCCTGGAGTCCTGGCTTAATGCCTTCTTACTGGTGTATAGGGCCAGTGTGGTATGTCAGGGCCTCTGATTGCCAGGTCCAGCTCCAGGGACTCTTAAGGCAGCAGGCTTGCTTGTGGGTGGGGCTGTGTCTCTGCCTGGCTAGTAGCTTGGCCTGCCCTAGTATTACTGCCTACAGGCTGGCTGGTAGGTCTGAGCACAGGTGCTAATAAGCTAAGGGAGGATTCCAAAATGGCACTTGTTAGCACCAGTGACCATGTGGTAGAAGGAGCTCTGCAAAATGGCTGCTTCCAGTGTGTATGTCCCCAGGGTGAGTCCAGCTGCCTCATGCCTCTCTGGGAGGCTCTCCAAGATCAGCAGCTGCCTCTGGCCCAGGCTCCTTTCAAATTATTGCTTCAGCCCTGGGTCCTGGAGCATGTGAGATGATGTATGTCCCCTTTAAGAGTGGTGTCTATTTCCTACGGCCCTCTGGCCCTCCCAAAAGTAAGTCGTGCTGACCATCAAAGCCCAATATTCTGGGAGATCATCTTCATATGAATAAATATAATTCCATCAGCAAAAATATACAAAGTAGAACTATACAGAATAAGCATGAAGCTTACAAGTTTAACATTGATTGAAAAAGTAAGAAATTAAACACATACACTTAATACTTTCACTCATATAGCTGTAAATAGCTGTCATCACTAACTCATATCATTTAAAGATATATATACAATACAAAACTTTGAGGAAAAGGGAAGAAAGGATGGCACAAAAGTAAGAGTGTGGATATTCTCCTTGAAGCAGGAATGGGGCTAATATAAGACAGGGAAACTTCAGAAGTCTTAGGGAAAGCCAGCACTATCCTCTTCTGTGACTTGGGGGTATATACTTGATAATCAATTATTACACTACACATATATATTGCAACTTCTTCTCTGTCTGTGTTACATTTCAGTATAATTGGAGAGAAAGACTGAGGTTAGTAATCTTATATCACTTATATTAATAGCTTTGTTTTCAAGAACTCATAGCTGTTTGCTAAAAATAAGAAAGTGGTGCATACATAATTATAATATCAATCTCAATTTTTATTAAATATTCCATATTTGGGTAGTACATTTTAAGTCAGAATTTAATTGTGAATTTGTGCTGAAACCCACAGAAGTGTTGCATTTGGTTACAATTTCTCAGAGACTTCTTCGTTCCCATCCACTTCCTCTCAGAGGTGGAGCACCAAGAACCTGTGAAAAAGAAATGAAGGCCAAAAATAGAGAGTAATGTGCCTGCATTGTAACATACCTATTTGACCAGCCGAGGGCAGTATCGTTTAAGGCTGTTTGTTGGGAAGGGCCAGATGCCTTGCCTTCGGAGTTCTTCCTGTTCTTTGTGATTAGCTTATTAACCCCTGAGACTGAGGGGCTTATTTGAGCCAATATGGTGGTGATGGTGATGGTGGTGGTGGTTGGATGGGCTGCATCTCCCTTGCCCGTTTGACACTGCTATCTTAACACCTACCTTCACCCCTGCTCCCCAGAGCAGTAACTCTTTTCTTCCTCGTTCTCCTCAGACAGAAACTGAGACCATTGATGTGCTAGACTGGGTGAGCTCCCACCTTCCACTGGCACAGAAGCGGTAGGTGGGTGTGCACAACACTTCAAGCCCTTCCCTTGTTCTTTGTACCGAGCAAAACTGGAAGAATTTTCCTGAAATGATAGCCTCCAACCCACATTGGGTGCGCCTCCTTTTGTTTCTAGTCTTGTGGTCCAAGTGAAGGCTCCACTCTGGATTGTGGCATTGATAAGGCCAACAGGAAGAATGTCATTTTTTCAAATCTCTTTGATTGATGAAATGAAACAAAATCATTCTCTGGGGCCACCTCTCTGCCTAAAAATAAAATAACATTTCCTATTAAAAATACTGTTCCATCTTCTAACCTTGTTGTTTAAAATTCCAGCTATCATAGTTCACCTCCCTTTTTAAGGATGGGCCTGAAGCAAACATTGAGTAAACATTTATGTCGAGACTTTACTTTAAATGACTGAGTATGTAGAGGGTCTACTCAGATTCTTCTTATGGATTTTTCCTCTCTTTAAATGACATTTGCTTTATTGCTAATTCTAGGACACCATCAGAAGACGTTTTGAAAAAAAATATTTGCCCATAATTCTAGGACCCAAACGCCACAACAGATCTTTCCCACATGGTTCCTGCCCCAGAATCACAGACATACAAAATATTAGGGCTAGATAATCTGATGCAGAAATCTAATAGGTCTCCTCCTGAGAGATGTACAAATGAGGAATCTGAGAGTAGAGGGACAGTGCCATGTCAAGGCCAGAAGACAATTCAGCTATACCCCTTCAGTTCCCACTTTGTCATTAGTTAGAACAGAAGCACCTCCATCTCTTCACAATCAGACCTCTTGTGGATGTATGTTGAAGTTGGTGCAGCTATTTCCCAAACTCGCGACCACTTGAAACAATGAAATCTGGCCCACTTACTGTCAGTTATAGCTAGAGCCTTGTTCACTCACTTGAGCATCCCAGGTGAAGCACTCCCCTTCACTGCATCCACAGAATCTCTAGTGTTTTGTGGTCACTGTGGATTGTTGACCTAACAGGCCTAACACAAGGCAGAGTAAGGTAGGGCAAGCACTTGATGAGGAATCAGGAGACCTACCTCTCTCCTAACCTGCTGAAAAGCACTTCCACTTTCTGA
>NC_057419.1:38466004-38499799 GCF_019320065.1 Cervus canadensis
CTGTGCTAAAGCTTTTTAGTTAGATGCCACTGTTTATTTTTATTTCCATTACTTGAAGTGGTGTGTCATAGAGAATCTTGCTGTGATTTATGTCATAGAATATTCTGCCCGTTTTCCTCTAAGAATTTTAGAGTTTCTCGTCTTAGAGTTTCAATTCTCTGTTAAAAACTTGTAACTCCTTTCCCTGTGCATCCAATCTTGCCCTGAGTTTTTTGATCCGGTTTATGATCCCTACCCTGAATGCTTTCTCAAGTAGAGTGCCTACCTCCACTTCACTTAGTGCTTCTTTGGGGGTTTTACTTGCTCCTTTGTTTTGAACATATTCCTCTGTCACATCATTTTGTCTAATTTGCGTTTTTAATCCTATGTGTTTAGTAGGTTGATTACATCTACCAATCTTGGAAGAATGGCCTTTTGTAGGAGACATCCCATGCATCTCTGCGGTGCACTCCCCTCTGGTCACCAGAGCTATATGCTCTAGGGATGCCCCATATGTGAAGCATGGTCTCATAGGGCTAGCTAGCCTCCGGTCTGACTGCTTGCCAGGCGCTGCTTTGTGTGGAGTCTGCCAGTCACTTATGAGTGCGGTGGGATCATGGCACTGCTGGCTCTGTGTCTCTGAGGGATTTCTGAGCCTGTTTCTCTTGTGAATAGGTGCAAGCTTGGAAATCCCAGATCTAGCGTAGGCCAATTGTTTCGTAGGGCTAGCTACGGGGGTCCTAGGTATCCCAAACCTTTGCTTGTCCCGCTGGTGAGTGTGGCTGTTTCTGGAGGCAGCTGGCTGAGAGGCCAAGGTATCGTGAGGCTGGTTTGTCCTGCAGTTGACTGAGTTTGGGGTCCAGGGTGTCCTGGGGCTAGTGCCAGCTCACTAGTGTGTAGAGATCTGTTTCTGTTCCTGGGTCTCTAGCTGCAGGGCCCTGGGGTCCCAGAGCTGGTCACAGTTCACTGTTGGCTGGGGACAGTTCCTAACATGGCTGGCGGTGGGGTCTTAGATGTCCCATAGCGGGTGTCCACACACTGTTATGTGGGGCCAGATTCCAGAGCTGCTGGCTGAGAGCTCCAAAGTGTTCCAGACCTGGTGTCTACTTTCTGGTACACTTTGCTGGAACTCAGTGGCTCCTGGTGCTGGTGTGGGCCTGCTGGTGGGTGGCCTTTTTCCTGGTATGGCAGACTGCAAGGCAGGAGTTACCGCGGTTGCTATTGTCTGCCTGCTGATGGGTGGAGCTGGTTCTTGGGTTTGCTGGCTTCAGGGCCCTGGAGTGGTCCAGGAGTTGGTGTTTTGGGCCACTTTTGGTTGGGGCTGTGGTCCAGGGTGTACTAGGGCTGTTGCCTACCCACTGATGGGCAAAACTGGTCCTGGGGCTAGTGATGACCTGCTTTGGGCAGGAACTAGGTCCCGGGGTCTCTGACTGCAGGACCCTGGAGTCCTGGCTTAATGCCTTCTTACTGGTGTATAGGGCCAGTGTGTTGTGTCGGAGCCTGTGATTGACAGGTCCAGCTCCACAGAGTCTTAAGATAACACCTTGCTTGTGGGTGGGGCTGTGTCTCTGCTTGACTCGTGGCTTGGCCTGCCCTAATATTACTGCCTACAGGCTGATGGGTAGGTCTGAGCACTGGTGCTAATAAGCTAAGGGAGGATTCCAAAATGGCACTTGTTAGCACCAGTGACCATGTGGTAGAAGGACCTCTGCAAAATGGCTGCTTCCAGTGTCTATGTCCCCAGGGTGAGTCCAGCTGCCTCATGCCTCTCTGGGAGGCTCTCCAAGATCGGCAGCTGCCTCTGGCCCAGGCTCCTTTCAAATTATTGCTTCAGCCCAGGGTCCTGGAGCATGTGAGATGATGTATGTCCCCTTTAAGAGTGGTGTCTATTTCCTACGGCCCTCTGGCCCTCCCAAAAGTAAGTCGTGCTGACCATCAAAGCCCAATATTCTGGGAGATCATCTTCATATGAATAAATATAATTCCATCAGCAAAAGTATACAAAGTAGAACTATACAGAATAAGCATGAAGCTTACAAATTTAACATTGGTTGAAAAGTAAGAAATTATACAGATAGATTTAATAATTTCACTCATATAGCTATAAATAGCTGTCAACGCTAACTCATATCATTTAAAGATATATATACAATACAAAACTTTGAGGAATAGGGGTGAAAGGTTGGCACAAAAGTAAGAGTGTGGATATTCTACTTGAAGAAGGAATGGGGTTAATATAAGACAGGGAAACTTCAGAATTCTTAGGGAAAGCCAGCACTATCCTCTTCTGTGACTTGGAGGTATATAATTGATAATCAATTATTACACTCCACGTATATATTGCAACTTCTTCTCTATGTTACATTTCAGTATAATTGGAGAGAAAGATAATGCTAAGGGAAATAACATCCCAGTATAAGCCTATTGTAATTATGTTCTAACCAGAAGTAGAACAGAAATTACTTTCTTTGTTTGTAACATATCTAATTGAGATGAGTAATCTTATATAACTTATATTAATAGCTTTGTTTTCAAGAACTTATAGCTTTTTGCTAAAAATAAGAAAGTGATGCTTATGTAATTATAATATCAATCTCAATTTTTAATAATATTCCATATTTGGGTAGTACATTTTAACTCAGAATTTAATTGTGAATTTGTGCTGAAACCCACAGAAGTGTTGTATTTGGTTACAAGTTCGCAGAGACTTCTCCCTTCCCATCCACTTCCTCTCAGAGGTGGAGCACCAAGAACCTGTGAAAAAGAAATGAAGGCCAAAAATACAGAGTATGTTAATTTTATATCCTGCAACTTTACTATATTCATTGATTTGCTCTAGTAATTTTCTGGTAGTGTCATTGGGGTTTTCTATGTAGAGGATCATGTCATCTGCAAACAGTGAGAGTTTCACTTCTTTTCCTATCTGGATTCCTTTTATTTCTTTTTCTGCTCTGATTGCTGTGGCCAAAACTTCCAAAACTATGTTGAATAGTAGTGGTGAGAGTGTGTACACTTGTCTTCTTCCTGATTTTAGGGGAAATGCTTTCAATTTTTCACCATTGAGGATAGTGTTTGCTGTGGATTTGTCATATATAGCTTTTATTATGTTGAGGTATGTTCCTTCTATTCCTGCTTTCTGGAGAGTTTTTGTCATAAATGGATGTTGAATTTTGTCAAAGGCTTCATGTGCCTGCATTGCAACATATCTATTTGACCAGCCGAGGGCAGTATCGTTTAAGGCTGTTTGTTGGGAAGGGCCTGATGCCAGGCCTTCGGAGTTCTTCCTGTTCTTTGTGATTAGCTTATTAACCCCTGAGACTGAGGGGCTTATTTGAGCCAATATGGTGGTGATGGTGATGGTGGTGGTGGTTGGATGGGCTGCATCTCCCTTGCCCGTTTGACACTGCTATCTTAACACCTACCTTCACCCCTGCTCCCCAGAGCAGTAACTCTTTTTTTTCTCTTTCTCCTCAGACAGAAACTGAGACCATTGATGTCCTAGACTGGGTGAGCTCCCACCTTCCACTGGCACAGAAGCGGTAGGTGTGTGTGCACAACACTTCAAGCCCTTCCCTTGTTCTTTGTAGGGAGCAAAACTGGAAGAATTTTCCTGAAATGATAGCCTCCACCCCACAGTGAGTGTGCCTCCTTTAGTTTCTAGTCTTGTGGTCCAAGTGAAGGCTCCACATTGCTTTGTGGCATTGATAAGGCCCACAGGAAGAATGTCATTTTTTCAAATCTCTTTGATTGACGAAATGAAACAAAATCATTCTCTGGGGCCACCTCTCTGCCTAAAAATAAAATAACATTTCCTATTAAAAATACTGTTCCATCTTCTAACCTTGTTGTTTAAAATTCCAGCTATCATACTTCACCTCCCTTTTTAAGGATGGGCCTGAAGCAAACATTGAGTAAATATTTATGTCGAGACTTTACTTTAAATGACTGAGTATGTAGAGGGTCTACTCAGATTCTTCTTATGGATTTTTCCTCTCTTTAAATGACATTTGCTTTATTGCTAATTCTAGGACACCATCAGAAGATGTTTTGGAAAAAAATGTTTGCCCATAATTCTAGGACCCAAACGCCTCAACAGATCTTTCCCACATGGTTCCTGCCCCAGAATCAGACATACAAAATATTAGGGCTAGATAATCTGATGCAGAAATCTAATAGGTCTCCTCCTGAGAGATGTACAAATGAGGAATCTGAGAGTAGAGGGACAGTGCCATGTCAAGGCCAGAAGACAATTCAACTATACCCCTTCAGTTCCCACTTTGTCATTAGTTAGAACAGAAGCACTTCCATCTCTTCACAATCAGATCTCTTGTGGATGTATGTTGAAGTTGGTGCAGCTATTTCCCAAACTCACGACAAGTTGAATCAATGAAATCTGGCCCACTTACTGTCAGTTATAGCTAGAGCCTTGTTCACTCACTTGGGCATCCCAGGTGAAGCACTCCCCTTCACTGCATCCACAGAATCTCTAGTGTTTTGTGGTCACTGTGGATTGTTGACCTAACAGGACTAACACAGGGCAGAGTAAGGTAGGGCAAGCACTTGATGAGGAATCAGGAGACCTACCTCTCTCTTAACCTGCTGAAAAGCACTTCCACTTTCTGAACGTCTGTTTCTCCATCTGGGCAAAGACGAAGGTGACCTAGATCAGTGGCTATCAACCTGGGGTCCAAGAACGTCCTGAAATTGTGTGCAAAGTTGTGGGAGGCAATGTGTACAGTCTTCTTGGAGGGTGTAAGGAGCTTTCATTAGATTCTCAAAGGAGTCCTATCATTGAATTGTGTTGCCCCCAAATTCCTATCTTATAGCCGTGACCCTCAATGTGACTAAATTTAGAGATGGAGCATTTAGAGAGGTAATTAGGGTTAATTAAGGGAGCTGGTAAAGAATCTGCCTGCAATGCAGAAGACCCCAGTTAGATTCCTGGGTCGGGAAGTTCCCCTGGAGGAGGGATAGGCTACCTACCCTAGTATTCTTGGACTTCCATTGTGTCTAGATGGTAAAGAATCTGCCTGCAATGCGGGACACCTGGGTTCAACCCCTGTGATGGGAAGATCCCCTGGAGGAGGGCATGGCAACCCACACCAGTATTCTTGCCTGGAGAATTCCCATGGACAGAGCAGCCTGGTGGGCCATCGTTCATGGGGTGCCAAGTGTCACACACGACTGAGAAACCATGTACAGCACACACAGAGGTTGTAAGAGTGGAGCCCCAATCCCATAGGATCTGATATCCTTATAAAAGAAAGAGATACCAGAGATCTCTCTCTCTCTTTCCCCATATATACCCAGAGGAAATGTTATGTGAAGAAACAGAGAGAAGGTGGTGAACTACAATACAAGAGGACTGCTTTCACCATGAGTTGAACTTGCTGGCACCTTGATCTTGGACTTCTAGTATCCTGAACTGTGAGAAACTAAATTTTCTTTTTTTAAGCCATCCAGCCTGTGGTATTTGGTTTTGGCAGCTTGAACAGACTAACACAAGTTCCATAACCCAAGAAAGATCCAGAGCCATTGGATCTACTGGTTGCCTGAAACCTATTCTCTGCATTGATGTTTTTTTTTTTTTTATTTTTTATTTATTTATTTTTTGTCATACTTGATATGAATCAGCCCATTAGATTTTAACTAACGTATTCCCCATGGCCCGTCCCCCCTCTCCGACCTCCTCTCCACCCGATTCCTCTGGGTCTTCCCAGTGTACCAGGCCGGAGCACTTGTCTCATGCATCCCACCTGGGCTGGTGATCTGTTTCACCATAGATAGTATTCATGCTGTTCTTTTGAAATATCCCACCCTCACATTCTCCCACAAAGTTCAAAAGTCTGTTCTGTATTTCTGTGTCTCTTTTTCTGTTTTGCATATAGGGTTATCGTTATCACCTTTCTAAATTCATATATATGTGTTAGTATGCTGTAATGTTCTTTATCTTTCTGGCTTACTTCACTCTGTATAATGGGCTCCAGCTTCATCCATCTCATTAGGACTGGTTC
Organism: Cervus canadensis; assembly: GCF_019320065.1. NCBI lineage: Eukaryota > Metazoa > Chordata > Mammalia > Artiodactyla > Cervidae > Cervus > Cervus canadensis. The sequence goes on from NC_057419.1 coordinate 38,471,998, forward strand.
AAATGAATTCTTTTTAATGGCTGAGTAATATTCCATGGTGTATATGTACCACAGCTTCCTTATCCATTCATCTGCTGATGGGCATCTAGGTTGCTTCCATGTCCTGGCTATTATAAACAGTGCTGCGATGAACATTGGGGTACACGTGTCTCTTTCAATCTGGTTTCCTTGGTGTGTATGCCCAGGAGTGTATTATGCCTGGGTCTGCATGGGCAGTTCTATTTCAGTTTTTTTAAGGAACCCCCCCCCACCAAAAAAAAGAACTTTGTTTTTTTTTCCAATAGCGGGTGGGGCTGTACTGAGTTCGTTGCACTTTCCACCAACAGTGTAAGAGGTCTTTTCTCCACACCCTCTCCAAGCATTTATTGCTTTTGTAGACTTTTTGGACAGCAAGCCATCCTGACTGGCGAGTAATGGTACCCTCATTGTTGGTTTTGATTTGCTTTCCTCTAATAATGAGTGATCGTTGGAGCACTTTTCATGTGTTTGTTAGCCATCTGTATGTCTCTTTGGGAGAAATTGGTGTCTGTTTAGGTTCTTTGGCCCCATTTTTTGATTGGGTCATTTTATTTTGTCTGGAATTGGAGCTTCAGGGTTGCTTGTATATACTTTTGAGATTAATCCCTTTGTCTGTTTCTTCATTTGCTATTATTTTCTCCATTGACGCTGTCTTTTCACCTTGCTTATAGTTTCCTTTGTTGTGCGAAGGCTTTTAAGTTTCATTAGGTCCCATTTGTTTATTTTTGCTTTTATTTCCAATATTCTGGGAGGTGGGTCATAGAGGATCCTGCTGTGATTCATGTCGGAGAGTGTTTTGCCTATGTTCTCCTCTAGGAGTTTTATAGTTTCTGTTCTTACATTTAGATCTTTAATCCATTTTGAGTTTATTTTTGTGTATGGTGTTAGAAAGTGTTCTAGTTTCATTCTTTTGCAAGTGGTTGACCAGTTATCCCAGCACCACTTGTTAAAGAGGTTGTCTTTTTTCCATTGTATATCCTTGCCTCCTTTGTCAAAGATAAGGTGTCCATAGGTTCGTGGATTTATCTCTGGGCTTTCTATTCTGTTCCATTGATCTATATTTCTGTCTTTGTGCCAGTACCATACTGTCTTGATGACTGTGGCTTTGTAGTAGAGTCTGAAGTCAGGCAGGTTGATTCCTCCAGTTCCATTCTTCTTTCTCAAGATTACTTTGGCTATTCGAGGTTTTTTGTATTTCCATACAAATTGTGAAATTCTTTGGTCTAGTTCTGTGAAAAATACCGTTGGTAACTTGATAGGGATTGCATTGAATCTATAGATTGCTTTGGGTAGTATAGCCATTTTGACAATATTGATTCTTCCAATCCATGAACACGGTATGTTTCTCCATCTGTTTGTGTCCTCTTTGATTTCTTTCATCAGTGTTTTATAGTTTTCTATGTATAGGTCTTTTGTTTCTTTAGGTAGATATACTCCTAAGTGCATTGATGTTTTAATGCAGCATTTTTAGATACTTTCAGATTTCATGAGATCTTGCTTAGAACAGTGCAGTATATTATTTTTATTGCAACATACTTCTTTTTCTAACAGCTGCATAACACAGATTTGTAACCCCAGGACCAGAGTTTAAATCCTGATTCCACCACCTACTAGCTGTTTGACTTTGGACAAGTTATCACGGGCTTGTGTCTCGTATATGAAATAGGGATAAGATTAGTGTCTACTTCACATGGCTGTTGTGAGAATCAAATGAAATAATGTATGTAGAGGGCTTGGCACATAGTAACTTTTCAACAGATGTTAGTAGCTTTTGTGATGAAAATATAAGTATCTATCAGGGTTTTTTGGCCTTATAAACAACACTGCTGTGAGCAAACTTCTTTATACACAGAGAAGTTTTTTTCTTTTAAATGATTTCCTCAGGCTCAATTCCTGAGCATCCTACAAATGAGTCAATCCCTTATCATTTAGATGTTCCTATCGTGTTCTTATTGAAGCATATCATTTACAATTATTTTGCAAATCTCTTAGAAATACACAAAAAATTTAAAAAAATTTATAACAATTCCAGGAGTTCTTTCTATTTAGTATACAAATTTATTAGTCCCTTTCAACTCAGAATTATCAGTGTTGCTAGTTTTGCACCACATGCAAGTCTTTGGTTGGGCAACATTTATAAAGAGTGCTTCACTGTTGGGTCCAGGATTTCCTTCCAAACTACTGAGACCCCCATCTGCACCCTGTCAGTGGAGATGCTTTCTAAGAGGGTTTCATGTAAGTATAAGTAATGAAAACTACATCATAAAACTGACAGGTCACCAACAGCTGGCACTGTCAAAACTATGCTCATTTTAGAAACATGAAAATGTAAACAAAACAAACAAACAAAAGGCCTGTCTTAGAATCAATGAAATATGCTCACTCACCACTACTATGAATCTCATCTTCTTCAGATAATTTTCTTAATCTACATTTCCCAACACCCGTTGCAAGCCTGTGATGTGGTTCTCACCTTTAAGGTATTTCTGCAGAAGGCTTTGATTTGCAAGTAACATGAAGACACTGCTGGGCAGAGGTCATGGTTTCCCTGGCATGGATGGCAATAGAGGCAGTGTTTCTGAGGTTAGTCAGACCAATTAAGCAGCAATGTTTCTGAGAGTTTTGCCTAGAGCTTCTTCTATAGCCCTTCTAACAATTCTGCGAGGGATAAATTCCTTTCTGTCCCAACTAGTTAGAGTTGCCCCCATGAGATCTTTTCTTTCCTTCTTCCTTGTTAACAAACTCTGATTTTGTTGGGAGCAGCAATATGTGCAGGCTAAAAAGCTACATTTCCCAGGCTTCCTCAGAGAGGTATAAGCACACGACTAAATTCTGGCCAGTGAGACATAATTAGAAGTGAGTACATAGAGCTTTGGGGTAGAGTCCTCAGAGCAATGTGACCTCAGTATGTCCCACATCTTGAGTGGTATATGTCAGCTCCTTAAAGCTAGAGTTTTTACTATTATTATTGTTGTTGTTGTGAAATATAAGTAGAGGACACAGATTCATGTTGCAAAATAAAAATCACAGCAGGAAGTACACTTGAATTACTGTAAGGAAACAAAAATATGAACTTGTCAGGAAGCATTTAACAGGAGGCTTCCTGTGTGCTGTTTTGGATCTGTCAGGAATCCTCTGATCCTTATTAATTCCTGAACATCCAGGGATTAAGAGGAGAGGCACACCTTTCCCAGGGCTGAGGAATCCAGGCATGACCTTCATCAGTTTTTCAATATGGTGATAATTACCCTCTTCCTTTTTATGAACCATATGGTAAAAGTGATTGTTTACGACTCTCTCTCTTTGATAAGGATCGACTTATGTTTTGTAAGTCTGGAATTTTAATCTTTCTCTTTGCTAAGAATAACTATCTTGTAAGACAGTATATATGCCCACACCATGTTGATTAAAACACCTTTGCTCCATCAGAGCTTGGGTCCCCGTGTCTTTCTTTCTTCCTTTCTTTCTTTCTCTTCCTCTCTTTCTCTTTATCGCTCTATTTCAGGCTAATTCCCTGAAACGCGAGAGCCAGCTGCATTACCCAGGGACTATTAGCCTCTTTCCTTCTTTCATTTTCTCATTGTCGACTGTGGACCACCAGGTTCCGGTCCATTAAAGGACCAACATGAACTCCTATTGTATACTGATAACTCCCCCAGGGTGGAGAATGCTCTGTACACAGGTTCATTTTACCTGGACCCCATTAGCATGCATAAAGGCTCACTAGGAACAAATTGGCCAGATGCTTCTGCAGATAAGTTAGTGTAGGGAATAGCTGACAAGCCAGAACCAGAATCTATGGCTTTGGCTTTATTTCAGATAAAATTTGTATTACATGACCAAATATTTGGATTTTATTTTGTATCTGCAAGGTTTCCCACTGAAGAATAATATCTATCTTCTGGAAAGCTCGTACTCTTAACAAATTCTAGTTTTTTCTTGCCCTGTATTCCTTTTATTACCATCACAAGTTGATTTTATTTTTCATGATGGTCTCATTTAATAGTGTTTTAAATTGGAATGATCCTAGATCATGAAGCTTTAAATTATTATTGTAAATCTCTTTGCAGATTGAGTGTTCTTTGTTCAACATCTGTTTTGATGTACCACTGCCAACTCCACACTGGATATATCATTCTTTGAAAGTATACTCTGCTGAAACTAGCAATGAAATCAGAGTATCATCTTTCCTACCTAAAGGTACCTAAACGCTGATACAAATATATTTTATGGCAAAGAAACATGAATGGGAGAGCTGAATCAGTTGACCAATCTCCTTTTGTTCTTTACCTTCTCTTCCTCTCTGCTGCCTTGAAGATAGATGTGAAAGATGAAGCTCAGGCAGCCATCTTGTGAAGGCTAAATAAATGATCATTCTCACATTGAGCAGAAATACAAAAGGAGTCTGAATTTCTGAAAACATCATGAAGTACTATTTCAGCCTTTGACTGCCCATCTTCAGGCTTTTCCTTAAATAGAAAAAAATTTTTTACTTAATTTGTTTAAGCTACTGTTTTTGGAGTCCCTGTTACTGGAGCTTAATTCAGATTCTAATTGATTTAGAATTTGGCACCTCAAAGTGCAAGCTGTAAGTTACAGAATCTAAAGTTTTAGAATTGGCTGAATAGGAAGGATTGGACTTGGAGCCATAATGGTAAAGCTATGGCAGGTTGAAAAGTTGTTACTCTTAGGTATGTGGTGATGAAACATTTGGTCAAACAGTTGTATGTGCTTCTTCAGAAAGTGAGTTCTGTGCCAACCAAAACTGTAGTTTAGGGCAGTTAGGTTAGTTTTAAGTTCGTATGTGCATTTTACTCTTTCTACATAGAAAGTCTTATCATGCAAGAGAATACAGGAAGAGAGGCAGAGACAGAGAGTGATGAAAGGAAGATAACCTCACCCACACAACCGTCCAATACTGCACTTGCACAGACGTCTCAGATCCTGGGCCCCACTTCCACAAGACTGGAAACATTCCCAGATGAGCAAAAGCTGATGGAGTTCTTTACCACTAGACCTGCTCCACAAGATAGGCTAAAGGAAGTCCTTCCAATTGATACAAAGGGAAGGTAAACAGCACTCTGAAGCCATGTCAAAATATAAGGTTCTCTGGTAAAGACAAATACATGGACCAAACACTATGAGAGTTTTGGTGAATAGAATTAAATAAGAAAGACATAAAAATAATTATATACCTATATTAATGGGTATACAATATATAAAGATGTATGTTATTAATACCATAAAAAGGGAGCGAGCTGGGAAAGAATTCAGTTTTTTATGTAACTGCAGCTGATTTCAGCCATTTAAAATAGTGTATAACTTAAAGAGGTTTTATATAACTCCAAAGGTAACCACATGGAAAATATCTGTAGAATATATAAAAAAGGAAATAAGAAGGGGATTAATACATATTACTACAAAAAAAAATCAACGAAATTGGAGGGAAAGCAATAAGAGATGAAAGGAGGGACAAAAAAGCTACAGGACATATGGAAAATAATTAACAAACTGGTAGTAAAGTCCATCCTATCAATAATTCCCTTAAATGTAAATGGATTAAACTTGCCAAGATACATAGATTTGCTGAATGATTAGGGAAAAAACAGAATCCATATACACTGTCTACAGGAGATTTGCTTTAGGTCTAAGAACACACAGAGGCTGAAAATTAAAGAATGGAAATAGATTTTCCATGCAAAATGAGAGCAGGAATGGCTATACTAATATCAGCTAAGATGGATTTTAAATAAAAAACAGTAATAAGTAACAAAGGACATTATATAATGCTAAAAGGGTCAATTCATCAACATAATATAACAATTACACAAATTTAGGCACCAAACCTCAGAGATCTGAACTATAGGAAGCAAATGTTGACATACTTGGAGGGAGAAATATATTGCCACACAATAACAGTAAGACACTTTGATATCCCACTTTCAGTAATGGATAAAAACAACCAAACTGTAGATCAACAAGCAAATAGAGGACCTAACAAGGCTACAGGCCCATTGAACTTAACAACATATGCAGAACAATCCATCCAACAACAGTGAAATACACATCCCCCTATATAAATGGAACATTCTCCAGCATAAACTACATGTTAAACCACAGAACAAGCCGTAGCAACTTCAAGAAAACTGAAACTACACACAGTATCTTTTTGGATCACAGTAAATGAAACCAGAAAGCAACAGCACAAGGAAGATGGGAAAATCCACAAATGTATGAAAGTTTAACAACATATACTTAAGCAATCAATGGGTCAGAAAAGAAGGCACAGGGGAAATTAGAAAACATCTTGAGACAGAAAAAATGAGAACAAAAATGAGAACACAACATGACAAAGTTATGGGGTACAATGAAAGCAATGCTGGGAGTTTATAACTATAAATGTGTACATTAAAAAGAAACAAAGATCACAAATCAACTATATAATTTTACACCTCAAGGAGCTAGAAAAAGAACAAACGAAAACCAAAGCCAGCAGAGGAAGGAATAAATAAAGATTAAAGCAGAGACAAAAAATAAAGAACAGAAAAGACAACAGAAAAAAATCAACATAACTGTATTTGGTTTTTTAAAAGATCAAGAAAACTCACAAATACTTAGATAGATTAAGAGAAAAAGATGAAAATAACTAAAATCTGAAATAAAAGATGGGATATTACAACCAATGCCCCAGAAACAAACAGGATTATAAGAGGACATTATGAACCATTGTTTGAGAAGTAACTGGACAACCTAGAAGAAGTGAATAAATTCCTAGAAACACACAATCTACCAGAACTGAATCAAGGAGAAATAGAACACCTGATAGACCAATAATGAGATTGAATCAGTAATCACTAATTACCACCACCCCCCCCCCCACATACACACACAGAAAAAAAACAGGAACAGATAGCTTCAATGGAGAACTCCACCACACATTTAGGGAATTAATACCAATCTTTCTCAAATCATTCCAAAAACGTTGAAGAAAAGGTAACACTTTCAAACTCATTTCACCCTGATATCAAAGGCACCAAAAGAAAAGAATATTACAGGCCAGTTTCCCAGATGAATGCAGACGCAAAAATCCTCAACAAAATACTAGCAAACCGAACTCAACAGCACATTAGAAGGACTATGTGCCACAGTCAAATGGGATTTATCCCTTGGATGCAAGGATAGTTTAACATACAAAAATTAATCAATGCAATAAAACACATTAACATGAATGAAGGACAAAAATCACATCATCATCTCTATAGAGGCATAAAAATTGAACACTCTTTCATGATAAAAACACTCAAAGAACTAGGAGTAGAAAGAAATTATCTCAACACAATAAAAGCCATATAAGTAAAGACCACAATGAACATCATACTCAGTGGTGAAAAACTGAAGTCTCTTCTTCTAAGGTAAGGAACAAGACAAGGAAGCCCACTCTCACCACTTCTATTCAACATACTGGAAGTCATAGCCAGAGCACTTAAGAAAGGAGAAGAAATTAAAGGCATCCAAATCAGAAAGAAATAAAATTATCTCTGTTTGCAGATAGCATGATTTTGTACATGGAAAACCCAAAAGATTACACACACGCACACTCACACACTCATACACACACATACAACAGGTAGAACTAATAAACAAATTCAACAAAGTTTCAGGACACAAGAAACAAAATCAGTTTTATCAATACACACTAACAAAGAACAATTTGAAAAGAAAATTAAGAGAACAATTCCATTGACATTAGCATCAAAAAAGAATAAAATACTGAGGAATAAACTCAAGCAAGGAGTCAAAAGACTTGTACACTACAAACTACAAATCATTGCTGAAAGAAATTAAAAAGAAATACAAATAAATGGAAACACAAATAAATGGAAAGACATCTGTCTACACAGACTGGAATATGAAATATTGTTAAGAGGTCCACGCTATCAGAGATGGTTAATTTTATCTGTCAGCTTGACTGGTCCACAGAGTGCCTAGATATTTAGTCAAACATTATTCTGGGTGTTTCTGTAGGGTGCTTTTCCATGAGATTAACATCTAAATCAGTCAACTGGGTGAAACAGATTTCCCCAGGTTAATGTGGGTGGGCTTTATCCAATCAGTTGGTAGTCTCAATAAAGCAAAAAAGGCAAACTTTCCTCATGTAAGAGAATTCCTCCTGCGTGAAAGCCTTTGGATCTGGGACATCAGCTTTTACCACCTAGAGACCCAAACTGAAATATCAGCTCTATTGGTTTGGTTCTTAGTCCTTCTAACCTGGACTAGAGCTAAACCACTGGCTCTTCTGGGTCTCTAGCTAGCCAACTCACCCTCTAGAACTTGGGACTCACCAGCCTCTATAACTGAATGAGTCAATTCTTTTTCACACAAACACACACACACACACACACACTCCACTGGACCTGTTCTTCCAACACACTACTCAGACTGATCTACACACTGCAAACCCTATCAAAATCCCAATGGCATGTTTTACAGAAAAAGAAAACTTCATCCTAAAATTTAAATAGAATCTAAAAAGATCTTTAATAGGCAAAGCAATTTGGAAAAAGAGATAAGTATGAACTCACACTTCCTGATTTCAATATATTACAAAGCTACAGTAATCAAAACTGTGTGGTACTGCTATATTAACAAATAGACCAATGGACTAAAATAGACATCTTAGAAATACACCCTCACTTATAGAGGATGTGCCAGATAGCAGACTTGCTGGAAGAGAATAAAAGGAGCTTTTTTTTTTTTTAGTTTTAAGATATTTGGATCAAAGCAAGGGCTCTGGAGTCAGATTGCTTGGTTTTAATGCTACCACTGATCCACACAGGCCAAATGACCTTGGCTCAGTGACTGAACCTCTCAGTACCTGTTTCCTCCCCTGTAAGAGGCTGGTAATCACTGGTACTATAGTCCTAGGAGTGTCACAAGGAACCATTGAGTGCCAGGCACAGGGTCCCTGCTGTATAAGTTGCTTTTAATACATTCTGTCAAGTCACCTCCCAAATAGATTTCTCGCAGCGCCGCCACAGGGGTTTGCTCCTAACTTCTCCCACTCTCAGAATGGTTAACCGCTTGGAAGGTCTTCCTAGTGTGTGAAACCTGATTAGTTGCTTTAGTTTACATCTCCAGAATCAGCAGTCATGAGCACCTTTGCGAGTGTAACTGGACACTAAGATTCTCTCTACTTTCAATTGCCTCAGATTGGAGAAAGAGCTGAGGGAGCAAGGTCAACCCCAGTCTGTCCCTCAAATCTGCCTGCCAAGAACGTTTGATGGAGCAGTTGAGGCAGAGATGTTACAGAACAAAACTACAATCCCTTTGTCCTCTGGCCACTTAGGGAGAAGTACGCCGACCACTCACCACTGAGTGCGGGATTCCTCTGCCCATTCTCCCATTGGGTCATAAGACTTGTGGTGGAAGGGAGGCTGGCAAGTGCTTTCAGCACGTGCTAGGCGCCCAGCTCCTCCAGCCTGACGTTTCATCCTCAGCTCCCAGGAGACCGGCGCCCTCACTACCCTCCTGCCTCCTGCTCCACCCATTATGTACACAGTCGGGGCTCAGGGCTGTGACTCTAACCGGAAAGCGGAGGTGGGACAGGAGGAGGTGGCAAGAAAGGCTTGACAGAGGTACACTTGCAGTATCACCTTCACCTGCCATCTCGCAACTGCCGGGATGGCCCTTGGGCTTGGCAGCAAGCCAGAGGAGGCCCTCGACCCCATTGGTTACACCTCGAGGGGACAGCCAAAAAAGGCACGTGCTGGTTGGCAGGAACCGGACCAATGAGGAGGCGGCACCTCTAGCACGCTGAAAGTCTCGCGTTATTTGCCGCCATCTCCTGCGTGTGGTGCTGCTCGTGTTGACGGCGAGCTCCAGACAACGCCCGCCTCACCTGACGTGACAACCACCACCGCCGCCACTGCGACTCGGTTGATAAATCTTCGTCGCCCCAGGTCCAGCGGCCACCCAGAACGCGACATGAGCTCCCCAGATGATGAGGTGTCTCTTTCGGGAGCGGGTTTCAGCGCAGAGTGCGGGGAGCAGACCAGCGGCCTTGAGGCCGGCTCCGCAGGCCTGCAGGGACCCGGCCCTGGCCCCGAGGCGGGGACACCGCGAAGCTGCGAGGGTGAAGGCTTCCCAGACCCTGAGGGCTTCGAGTCAGAGCAGGAGGTGCTGGAAGCGGTAGGGCCGGTGCTGTGGGGCTGTGAAGGTCGGCCTGGCTCCCCGGCTGACAACCAGGGGGACGCCCTGCAGCTGGTTGATGAGTCAGTGGCAGCCATCCTGCAGCAGCTGGCTGACCTGAACGTGCTGGGCACCCGCAGATACCTGTCCCAGGAGAGCTATGCGGTCGGCGAAGTGTCTGCCTTGCGGGACCTCAAGGCGCGTCCCCGCAGTCGAGGCGGTGCCGCCCAGAGGTGTGGGGAAGCGGCACAGACTGAGGCCAGCCCTCTCCAGGTCGGTGGGAACCCTAAGAGAGGCACTAGGAGTAGGTTGAACGTGGCTGTTGATTGCCAGTGGCCCCCCTCTGAAAGCCCAGCCAGGCTGCTGTCCGACCCTGAGTCCTCTGATGAGTTCACTGAGATAGAGTGGATGAGGGTGAGCATTTATCCCAAAGACGGAGGCCAGGCCAAGCTCAATAGCCCCAAGGATCCCGGGAACCCACCCAGATGCTTGAATGTCCAAGGCAGGGAAAATCTCCTTAAGGTGCCAGGCACTTGCCTGTCATCGGCTCCACGAGGATTAATTTCGGTTGAGGGCAGGCAGGGCAGGCAGAGCGATGCAGAACAGGAGGACATCTCTCCCCCTAAGAAAATGCAGAGTGTGCTCTGGGGGAAGGGGAGCAGCCTGCCCAGCTACCCGAGAGTAGCAGTAGCATCAGCTACTGCAGCTGCCTCCACAGGCAGTGGGCCGCAGCCCACTCCTAGGAGGAAGGGGGTCCAGGAGAAGAAATCCCTTGGGGGCGTCTCCAAACCTGCCGTGGGGAGAACCTTCCCTTCCTGGGGGCAGGGAATCTCGGCCACTCCCCTGGAACCGGCCACCTTCCCCCCAATCTCCGGCATCCCGCTGCTCGGGAGGTCCAAGAAGTATGCCTTGGTCCCTTGGGGAGCTGAAGAGTCCAAGCACACCGGCGCTGGGAAGAAATCCGTGGCTAGGCGGGCCTGGGAGTCGGTGGCAGCAATGGCGGTGTCAGGAGCAGACAACGACCCAAATAGAGACCCATTCCCAAAGGGCCAAGTGAGTAGGCTAGGCCCCTCCTCTCTCCCCACTCTTCCCCCTACCACCCTCCCCAGGACACAGATCTTCACCCGGTGCTCCTTCTCTCCATCCCTCAGGGGTCGTCATTGTGTGGCCATCGGTCACTGGGTCATTAGGATGCCAGAATGGGGTCCTTTCATTAGGGACAAACGTTAAGGTAGCACTTTGGGTGTGCTGGGCTCGGTTCTCCACCTTTGACCTCTTTCCAGCCTCCATGAGGCTGGGGCTGGAGTGGAAGGGAGAGCTGGTAGCTGAGTTGATTTGAGGGGACCCCTTAAAAGCTTCACAGAGCTTCGGTGTTTAGACGCATCACTTTCCTGAATCCTACTTCGTAGCTATTCGCCAAACCTTCCTTGCAGGGGCCCCATGCTTTCTCAGTGCCACATGTTGTCCCTAGCTCAGCTCTGCCTGCTGGCCTGGGGCTGACTGACAGGGAATGTGCTAAAGAGATCAGCCTTTCAATACTCTTTCCAATTCCCTGCCTCAGCTCGGTCTTGAATCATGTGAGCTCTCACACACACAGGCATAGACATATAAATGCACTGGTACACACACGCACACACACACACACATCCTTACTCCAGATCAGTGAGAAATCTTTGTTTTTAGCTTACCACTGACAGGCCATGGCCATCTTCTCCGTCGGTGCATCATGGAGAATCCGGCAGGGCCAACCTCAACATCAGAGACACACAGGATTCAGGAAACTCAGAGCCCGTGGCCATGAACAAGGGAGAAGTCATGCCCAGAGGGCCTGGCCCATCAGGTGAGTGTCCTGGGTTTTTATATGGGGGTAGGAGGCCAGGCGTGAGGGCAGAAACATGTGTCTCTGACTCACTCTCTCTCCTGGGGGCTCAGCCTTGCTCTCAGGCCACTTCTATGGGAAACAAGGTGTCAACAGGGCTGGACCTGGCCCCATCACCTTCTGTGTGAAATTTGTTTGGCAGGGGTAACTGGTGGCAGTGCCCCAACAGCTCCTCTGGGCGTAGACCTGCAGGCTAATAGCCTTTTCTGTGAAGTGCTGTTCGCCCACATTGCTCTCCCAGGTGCTGGTTGTGTCTGCTGCTCTGGGAGGCTTGAACCCAGAGCCTCCATCGTGGTGAAATGGCTGTCCCTAAGGAATAGAGGGGCAGGCCCAGAGAGGTTTGGGCTGCCTGCCGGGCAGAGCAGGGGAGGGTTGATGCTGGCAGAGGGTGGTACTGCCTCACCTCACCTTAGAGCCTGCTTGGCGGTTTCCACCTCACTGGGAACCTGTGAAGCAGGATTATGTGTCCTTTCCCTGTCAGGTGACCAGGAACCAACTGACCATCCCCCAAGACCGAAAAGGCAGCAGCAGCCACCTGGAATGCAGAGCTGTCCTCGGGTAATGCTTCTTCTGGCTCCTGTGAATGCACCCAAACCCCATGGTGGGATATGAGTCCAAGTGCAACTGACATGTGTGGGCCCTCCCTCCCTTATCCCCACTCCAGGGAGGGAGCCCACCTCATTTCCAGTGAGGAAAGTCCCCTTGCCAGTCTAGACACCTGGTTTGGGATGAGGGCCCGGGGGAGAGGAGAGGGGAGGCGGGTGTATACTAACCATTTCTCTTCCTCCTATATCTGCTGGCCTAGTGTCTGGTGCTACAGAGAGAAATAGACGAGCTTAAGGAGCAACTTGGTATGAGGAACCAGGGACAGAGAGCAGCGGGTTCTTAGTGCAGAAGCGGGGTTGGCCCTTGGGCTGGGGTGTGCTGCAGGTGCAGGGGGCCTCGTAGGGATCAGCATTCCTGTGGGGAGGAGAACCTATCAAGCCTGTCCCTGGAGCTTGCGGTGCATGTTCAGCTGGGTGTGCGGACAAGTAGCAAAGTACTATGTGGACTGCATGCACACTCTGCCAGCCATATGAGTCCTAGAGAGCTTCTTCTGATAGGACTTGTAGAGATGCCTTGTTGATCTGGTGTAGCCTCTAAGGGTCTTGTTGGTTTGTTTGGGAGACAATTTTTGAATGGTTTCCGCAAGGCCCCGAGCTTGAGAGCTGGTGGCACATTATATTTCCTTTTAGGAAATGGCTCCACATTTAATTCCGGTAGTGGGGAGTGATCAGGCCCAGAGCTCTTTGCATCGGGGCTGGGGGTAGGTGGGTTTCAGGTTGCAAGGCTAGGTGGTTCCCCATGGAGACAGGGGGACAGGCTTCTATGTCTCTCTTTCTGGACCACCTGTTCATGCCTCTCCCTGTTGCAGCCTCCATGCGGTACCTGGCCGAGAAGTTCCAGATCCTTTGAAGTGAGTGTTACACATTGCATACCCCTTCCCACAAGGTTGGCTGTTGAGCAGGGCTGTGGGCTGCCCTGGCTTGAGGCTCTTCCCTGACTCTGCTGTTTTACAGGTTGAGCCCAGTATCTTCCTGCAAGAGGAGCAGCTGTTACCTCCGGGGCTGGCGAGCTGCAGCTAAGCTTGTTGACTCTCGTTCTGCCTCCACCAGGGCATCCTCTGCCCCTTGTTTTGCCCCCTCTCTGCCCCAGTTTTACAGAAGTTTTTAACTAAAGGACTTCTCATATTCTGTGTTCTGCCCTCTCTCTGGGTGGTAGGGGTTGGGGGAGTGGGGCAAGGCCTGGTGGGGAGCCACTCCATATCAGAGCCTATTGCAGAGCAGTACCTCTGGCATCCTGTTGGGGGGGACTCTGGGTCAGCCTCTGCTACCATCCAGGCCAGCAGGGCAATGGAGTGCCCCCGGTCTGGGTTCACTGAGGGCCTTGTCTGGTCACATTGACCCATCCTCCCATTCCCCTAAAGGCCTTCTTCTAGTTCTTTAAACTCGCTCCTCTGGAATTTTCTGGTTCCCATCCATCCTTGACATTCTGCCTCCCAGTTGGAAGGAACTCATGACCCACGTACAGAGGTCCATCCCATCCTGCTTGCTGCATTGGATTCATTGTCCTACTTACCCTGACCACTCTCATTTCCATTGGAGTACCCTGGATCCCTCCCCTGATTTGCCATTGGTGACCTTGCCTGAACGTGTAGTTCAGCAGGTGGAAACAGGCACAGGTGCCATCATCTCTCCCTTCCCAGGCTCTGCCCTCTCATTGGAGTCCCTACTGCCCGTACCATTCCCACCCCTGCCCCAGTCCCACCTTGCAAGCTGGAACCAGCACACGGTCCTCCTCTCCTCTTTAGCCCTCACCCTTGAGACTCAAGCACCAACAGTTTCGCTTCTCCTCCTTTGCGTTCAGTAAAGGGCTTGGCCATGAAGCCTGGACCCAGTGAGCTGGGGAGCAGGAGGGAAGCTACAGGGAACACAAGAGACAGGCTAGTCTCTGGGCTGGAGGTCAGGTGACGCATCTACTTGGTGGTAACCTGGGTCAGACTGCACCCTGGCAGCTAGAGATGGATAGTGGAGTCCTTTGTGTTTTCACCTCCAGCCTGAGCCTCTCTATACCCTTGAGTGGAAATGGGCCCATCATGCTCTATGGCAAGTGTGGTTAGTAGGTCTCTGTTCTTGCAGGGTCCATGTCAAATACTGTTCCACCAGACCCATGACACAGATTTTCCAATAAATGATATTTCCCGGAGTATCCCAGCTCAGTATCCCAGACTACTAATTTTAGGGCACATGACAATGAGTCTGAACTCCGTGTTCAATTTCCCCTTCGCTGGAATTTGGTGAGCACTTCCTTTCCCTCAGCCAGCACTCCAGGACTGTGCCAGCCTGAGACTCAGAGAGACAGAACAGTGAGTGAACTGAGAGTAGGTTCTGCCTGACACCATTCCTGAAAGACCAGGGTTTTATTACACAAAAGGGGATATGATGGTAGGTAGCACATTCAGAGTTGGTGCCTGGACATCTCTCTGTGTGAATAAAAGTCAGCAAGGATAATGCCCTTGAGGCAGAAGGATGTGATTCGGGGAGTAAAGAAAGTAGAGACTGGTCCAGATTCTGTAAGGCATTGAGTGAGCCGAAGCAAGGGTCGGATCTCCAATATTCAACGGGTGTTGTCATGTTCCCAAAATGTAGGAGGGGGTGATGCAGGAGTTACCACACCTCAGGACAGGGTGTTGGGACTCTCAGAGAGTTGGAGTCTCTGGAGGAGGCTCTGGATCCTACCTTGGCATTCTATGATATCTGCCAACTGCTGAGGGTGTGGATGAATGAAAATGGGAAGGGTGGCTCTGGAGAGCACCAGGGATACTGCTGCTCATCTTAGAAAAAGGAGACCACCGAACATGAGTTACCCGAGGCAGGGGCAAGAAGGGTGCCATGAGGAAGTGAAGTTAGGAGTGACTGCACCTGCACAATGGGGAGCACTTCCCCCATATTCTCACGTTGATTCCCTTCCAGGCCTCTTGGCATGAGGCCAGGTGGAGAGTCTACGTGTGGGTTGGAACAGTAGAGACCTCAGGGTCAGAAGAGAACATGCGTGAGACTTACACCTTACACTCAGACCCCTCCCTGGAGCAGGTGGGCTTGATCACTTAATTTACAGTGATCCAGTGTTTATTGCCTGGTGGTGTAGCACATCTCGCTGTTGTCCGAGTGAGTAAATTTGGCAGAGACATTCCAGCTGAGGTCTCTGCCCACCGAGACATGTAGGTAAGTTGTGCCCAGGGAGAAGTCCAGCATCAGCATCAGCACCACCCTTGGGCAGAGAGGGGCCCGGGACTTTGGTCACCAGGGTGAGGATGTGGAGAATCTAATGAAAGTGGAGGTTTGAAAAAAAAAAAAAAAAGAAAGTGGAGGTTTGAAGGCATGAACACAACCCCTCATTCACTTTTTACCAGGCTCCCTTCCCTCCTCTGAGCACACAGTTCAGACCAACTACCTCACTATAATGTTGCTGGAAACATAGACATCACAGGCCTTGGCTCAGCCCCAAGCCTTCCACTTCCAGTGGGAAATCTGTGGCAGGGCCTGAGGCATAGGTTAAAGAAATCCATCTGTGCCCCAGGGGGTAGGAGGAATGAAGAAATCCGGCCTCATTCAGTGCACCCTTGTTGCCTTTCCCCTTCAGCCTTGGAGTGCCCTAGGCTCTTTCCTGCCTAGTTCTGCTGCCTGTCCAACTCCAGGGAAGACGCACATCTCCACCCCACCAGCATCAGCCCCAGGTCTACGGTATTCTCTGTACTATTGAGGGACACTGGCACAAACCAAGAATTTACAGTAGGTGAGCCTTGAAGAAAGCACAGGCTGCAGTGGGCACAGTAATCATGCCCCAAAATGTCCAAGTCCTAATCCCTGCAGTTGGCTTATATGGTCCTTTGCATGATAGCAGTTGGTTAAGCTTGCAGATGCAATAAAGGTTGCTACTCAGCTGACTCAAGGTGGGGACACTCTCACTTCCAATGGGCAAGTCCGGCCAGGTACTCTGGGCCTGCCAGGGTTGCCAGGTGGACTGTCTCTGTGTGACCGAGGGAGCAAAATTTGAATGACTACAGTTTGCTTGTTCTACCTGTGCTTGTGCAATGTTGACGTCCTGGTAAGTACTGCTCAGATGCAGATGGAGGACTTTTACAAAGAAGATTCACTTTCTTTCAAAAGATTTACCATTTCTATTTCATAAAACAACCCTTCCAACATAGAAGAGAAATTGCATTGAATTAAATATGAATTAATCAGACAAAACATATACACATTATAGAGAGCATAAGCCTTCAATCGGACGAATAGTTAGGTAACAATCAACCCATTTTACTATACTCAGGTTGCATGTACATTGCACATCCAGGAGTCACCTATATATCCTTTTCCCTCACTGAATCCTCATGGATAAGTCTACCTACTTCCTACTCCATTTACTTGACATTCTTGAGGAGGCCAAACTATATATAGAGAAAACAGATGGGGTGTTCCCTGTGTCTGGTGATTGACATAAGGGGTTAACTGACAAGAAATCAGAAGCAATTTTGCAGGTGGGGAAACGGTTTTTATTTCGATTGTGGTGATGGAACCATAAGAGGATGTGCTTACAGTGGCTCAGAGACCTTGTGAGTAAATTGTATCTCAATAATTCCATATTATTGTGATACTAATATTGCTTTTCATCAGCACAAGAGACAGTTTTTTGCATGGTCACACCAAATGGTCAATACCAAAATCAAATCAATTACAGTCTTTGTAGCTGAAGATAGAGAATCTGTATATAGTCAGAAAAAAACAAGACAAGGAGTTGACTGTGGCTTGGATCATCAGATTCACATAGCAAAATTCAGGCTAACCTAAAAATGTGGTAAAAACTTCTAGACCAGTCAGGTATGACCTAAGGCAAAACCACTATGATAATGCAGCAGAGGTGACAAATGGATTCAAGGGATTAGAACTTGTAAACAGTGTGTCTGAAGAATGATGGACTGAGGTCTGTAATACTGTACAGGAGGCTGTGAACAAAACCATCCAAATGAAAAAGAAAAGCAAGATGACAAAGTGGTAGGAGGCCTTACAAATAGCTAAAGAAAGAAGAGAAGCAAAGATCAAGAGAGAAAGGGACAGGTATATCAAAGTAAACACAGATTTCCAAAGAACAGCTCGGAGAGACAAGAAGGACTTCTTCAATGGACAGTGTATAAAACTAGAAGAAAAACAGAAGAGGAAATTACTAGAGATCTCTTCAAGAAAATTGGAGATATCAAGGGAACATTTTTTCCCAAAGATGGGCACAATAAAGGACAGAAACAGAGGAGAACTAGTGGATGCCTAAGAGATCAAGAAGATATGGAAAGAATATACAGAAGAACTGTACAAGATCTTAATGTACTGGATTACTGTGATGGTGTGGTCACCACCCAGAGCAACCTATTCTGGAGAGTGAAGTCAAGTGGTCCTTAGGAAGCACTGCTCTTAATAAATCCTGTGGATGTGACAGAATTCCAGTAGAACTTCTCAAAACCCTAAAGGATGATGCCATCAAAGTGTTGCATTCAATATGTCAGCAAACCTGGAAGACCTAGCAGTGGCCACAGGACTGGAAAAAGTCAATCCACATCCCAATTCCCAAAAAGAGTAGTACCAAAGAATGTGCTAACCATCGGACAATTGCACTCGTCTGCCATGCTAGTAAGGAAACACTTAAAATCTTGCATGCTAGGCTTCAGCATTATGCGAACCAAGACAATCCAGATGTCCAAGTTGGGTTTAGAAAAGGAAGAGAAACCAGAGATCAAATTGCCAACATTTGCTGGATCATAGAGAAACCAAGGGAATTCCAGGAAAACATTTACCTCTGTTTCATCAACTACGCCAAGGACTTTGTCTGTGTGGATCATGATAAGCTGTGGAAAGCTCTTAGAGAGATGGGAATACCAGACCATCTTACCTGTCTCCTGAGAAACCTGTATGTGGGTCAAGAAGAAACACACACTGTATGGAACAACTGACTGGTTCAGGATTGAGAAAGGAGTATGACAGGGCTGTCTGCTGTCACCCTGTTTCTTTAATCTATATCTTGAGCACATCATGAGAAATGCCGGGCTGGATGATTTACAAGCTAGAATCAAGATAGCCAAGAGAAACCTCAGCACCCTCAGATATGCAGGTGATACCACTCTAATGGCAGAAAGGGCAGAGGAACTAAAGAGCCTCTTGATGAGGGTGAAGGAGGAGAGTGGAAAAAGCCAGCTTAAAACTAACTATTGAAGGAAAAAAAAAAGATCACGGCATCCCACCCCATTCTTCCTGGCAATTAGAGGAGGGGAAGGTGGAAATCGTGACAGATTTCCTCTTCTTGGGCTCTAAAATCACTGCGGATGGTGACTGCAGCCATGAAATCAGAAGACGTTTGCTTCTTGGCAGGAAAGCTACGACAAACCTGGACAGTGTGTTGAAAATCAAAGACATTACTGTGCTGACAAAGATCCATATAGTCAAGGCTATGGTCTTCCCAATGGGCACATAAGGTTGTGAGAGCTGGAGCGTAAAGAAGGCGGAGCACCAAAGAACCAATGCCTTTAAAGTGTGGTGCTGGAGAAGACTACCGCGAGTCCCTTGGACAGTAAGGAAATCAACCAGTCAATCTTAAGCGGAACCAACCCTGAATCCTCATTGGGAAGGAATGATGCTGAGCTGAAACTCCATTACTTTAGTCATGTGATGTGAACAGCTGACTCATTGGAAAAGTCCCTGATGGTGGGAAAGACTGAGGGCAGAAGGAGAAGAGGGCATCAGAGGATGGGATGGCTGGATGGCATCACCGATGCAATGGACATGAACTTAGGCAAACTTCGGGAGATGGTGAGGGACACGGAGGCCTGGCAAGCTGCAGCCCATGGGGTCGCCAAGAGTCAGACATGACTGGGTAGCTGAACATCAACAACAAACCCATATTCTTGAACAATGATAAAAAGTAGAAATCATCTGCAGCAAAAAACAAAACTGTAGAAAACAGCAAACATGTGGAGGCGAAGTCACTGAAGAAATCAAAGAGTAAATCATAATATAACTATAGGGAAATGAAAGGGAAAACACAAACCCTATGGAAGGCAGCAAAAGCAGTTCTAAGAGGGAATTTTGTAGCAATACAATCTTACCTCAGGAAACACGAAAAATCTCAAATAAACAACAAAACCTTACACCTAAAGCAATGAGAGGAAAAGGAACAAATAAAATGGAAAGTTAGCAGAAGGGAAGAAATCAAAGATGAGAGCAGAGATATATGCAATAGACATTAAGAAAGCAATAGTTGAGATCAATGAAACTACTTTGGCCACCTGATGTGAAGAACTGACTCACTGGAAAAGACCATGATGCTGGGAAAGACTGAAGGTGAGAGGAGAAGGGGACGACAGAGGATGAGATGATTGGAGAACATCACTGACGAGATGGACAGGAGTTTGAGTAAGCTCCAGGAGTTGGTGATGGACAGGGAAGCCTGGCATGCTGCAGTCCATGGGGTTTCAAATAGTCGGACACACCTGAGTGACTGAACTGAAGTGAATAAAACTAAAAGCTGGTTCTTTGAGAGGATAAGCAAAATTGATAGACTTTTTGCCAGACCCATCAGGAATAAAAGGGAGAGGGTTAAATTCAATAAAATTAGACATGGAGAAGTAAGTTGCAACTAACATCACAGAAATACACAGGATTGTAAGAGAATACAGGAAGCAAGTATTTGCCAATGAAAGGGACAACTTAGAAGAAATGGACCAATTATTAGAGTGGTACAATTTTCCCAATTTTCCAAGTATGAACCAGGAAGAAATAGAAAATACAAAGAAACACATCATATGTACTGAAATTGAAACTCTGATTTAAAATTTTCCAGAAAACAGAAGGCCAGGACCAGATGACTTCAGAGGCAAATTCCGTCAGGCATTTAGTGAAGACTCAATAACTATACTTTGGAAACTATTCCAAAAACTTGCAGAGGAAAGAACACTCCCCAAACTCATCCTATGAGGCCACCGTCACCCTGATACCACAAGCAGACAAACATACCACCAAAAAAGAAAGTTACAGGGCAATATCAATGATGAACATAGGCACAAAATTCTCAACCAAACAGTAGCAAACCAATTCCAGCAAGACATTAAAAGGACCACACAACATGATCAAGTGGGATTCATCCAAGTGATGCAAGAATTTTTCAATATCCACAAATCCATAGATCTCAATAGATGCAGAGAAAGCTTTAGAAAAGAGTCCGACATCCATTTGTGATAATAACTCTCCAGAAAGTGGGCACAGACGGACCCTATCTGAACATAAAAAAGGCCACATTTGACAAACCTACCGATAACATCAGACTCAATGTTAAAAAGAAGAAAGCATTTCTTCTAAGATCAGGAAGAAGAGAAGGATGGCCACTCTCACCACTTTTATTCAATATAGTTATGGAAGATCTAACCACAGCAATCAGAGAAAAAGAAATAAAAGAATCCAAGTTGGAAAGGAAATAAAGGTGTCACCGCTTGCAGTTTGCATGATACTGTGCATAGAAAATCCTAAAGCTGCTGCCAGAAAACTATTAGAGCTCATCGATGAATTCAGTAAAGCTGCAGGATACAAAATGAATGCACAGAAATCTCTTGCATTTTCACATGCTAACAATGAAATTTCAGAAAGAGAAATTAAATAAACAATCCCCTTTACCATCACATCAAAAAGAATAAAATGCCAAGGAATAAACCTAAGGAGACCAAAGAGCTGTACTCACAAATCTATAAGATGCATGCACCCCAATGTTGATTGCAGCACTATTTACAACTGCCAAGACACGGTAGCTACCTAAATATCCATTGACAGAGGAATGGATAAAGAATATGTGGTACATATATACAGCGGAATATTACTTAACCATAAAAAGAATGAAATAACGCCACTTGGGGCAACATGGATGGACGTAGTGATTGCCATACTGAGTGAAGAAAGTCAGAAAGAGAAAGACAAATGTCCCTTACATGTGGAACCTAAAAAACTGTACAAATGAACTTATTAACAAAATGGAAACAGACTTTGAAAACTTATGAATACCAAAAGGGAAAGGCAGAGGTAGGGAAGGGATAAAGATCCTAATCTATAACATCCTAATGAAAGATGTTGACGATGACGTAAACAGATGGAAAGAAATATCATATTCTTGTGAGGCCAAGCATTTACAACTAGCCTCTGCTTTACATTTCCTAAGGAAGGAGGCAAGTGGGCTTGAGTCCAGGTATTTACAGTCAGTCTCCGGCTTGCACTTTGAAATAGAACGAATAAGAGTAACTGGGTAAATAGTCAGGCTTTGTCTCCTGAGGACACTTTAAGATAACAGCTCTGGCAGAGACAGAGGGGCTACTCTCTGTTTGAGTAAAAGATCAAGAGGTCACATATGTCCCATTCTCAGGGCTGGAGAGACACTGCACATGGGCAGAAAGGCTCCTTGGGGGTCAAAAATAAAGGGGCCCCACCCCATAATAAGTGATGCAACGTCTCCCTCATAGGTCTCCGGGCTGGCATGCATCTGGGAATAGAGTTGCTCATGCATGTTGGGGAGGGTCCTAGGACAGGTCAGGTGTGAGAAAAGAAACAAGTTAACTGGCCAAACGTAAACAAAGACCCAAAAGGACTGTCCTATAAACATGACTTAACTGCCCCTTACTGCACTGCTCCTCAATAGGACAGATGCCCACACCTTTTCTCTCCAAGTGTGTATCATTGCCTTCTCTGTCTTAACTAAACAAACTGTTTCTCTGTGTGCTCTCCTACTTGTTGTGCTGTGTCTCTAACAATTAACTCTGTACCTGGTTTTTTGTTTTTTTTTTTTTTACAGATTTTGCCTCCTTGAGAAATGCATTTTTCAAAGGGGCAAACTTAAAGCCACAGCTCACTGCTGCCTCTCTGACATCACTTGGATTGGAAGAATCAATACTGGAAGAATGACTATACAACCCAATGCAACCTACTGATGCAGTTGAATCCTTATCAAATTACCAATGGTATTTTCCACAGAACTAGAACAAAAATTCCCAAAGATTGCATGCAGACACAAAAGACCGTGAATAGCCAGAGCAATCCTGAGCGAGAAAAATGGAACTGGAGGAATCAGGCTCCTGGACTTCAGACGATACTACAAAGGTACAGTCATGAAAACAGTATGGTACTGGCACAAAAACAGAAATACTGATCAAAGGAACAGGATAGAATGCCCAGAAATAAACCCATGCGCCTATGGTCAATTAATCTCTGACAAAGGAGGCAAGAATACACCAATGAGAAAAGACAGTTTCTGCAGTAAGTGGTGCTGGGAAAACAGCTGCACAGAAAAGAATGAAATTAGAACATTCTCTAACATCATACACAAAAATAAACTCAAAATGGATTAAAACCTAAATGTAACACAAGACACTATGAAACTCTTAGAGGAAAACACATGCAGAACACTCTTTGACATAAATCACAGCAATATGATTTAGCATCCACCTCCTAGAGTAATGAAAATGAAAACAAAAGTAAAAAAGTGGGGCCTAATTAAACTTAAAAGCTTTTGTACAGCAAAGGCGGTAGGGGTTGCGGGGGTGGGGGAGACTATAAACAAGATGAAAAGACAACCCTCAGAATGGGAGAATATATTTGAAAGTGACGTGACAGACAAGGGATTACTTTCCAATATACAAGCATTTCATGAAGCTCATCATATATATATATGTATATATTTATTTATTATGCCCAATATATTTTATAAAAAGCGACAAAAGTTCTATTTCTCCAAGACATACAGATGGCCAAAAGGCACGTGAAAATATGCTCAACATCATTAATTATTAGAGAAATGCAAATCAAAACTGCAATGAGGTATCACCTCACACCTATCAGAATGGCCATTATCATAAATCTACAAATGGCAAATGCTGGAGAAAGTTTGGAGAAAAGAGAATCCTCCTTCACTGTTGGTGGGAATGTAAATTGGTACAACCACTATGGAGAAGAGTATGAAGTTTCCTTAAAAACTGAATGTAGAACTACCATAAGATCCAGCAATCCCACTCCTGGGCATATATCCAGAGATAACCATAATTCAAAAAGATGCATGCACTCGGATGTTGATTGCAGCGCTCTTTACAACAGGCAAGACACGGTAGCTACCCAAATATCCATCGACGGAGGAATGGATAAGCAATAAGTGGTACATATATACAACGGAATATTACTTAACCGTAAAAAGAATTGCAAGTGGATTCTTTCCCGTTTGAGCCACCAAGGAAGCCCTGGGATGAACCTACTCATTGCATACTATGTATTTCCCTTTTTCATATCCTGTAGGATTCAGTTCGCTAGTATTCAATTTCTGGTTCTTCCTTTTATGCCCTGAGCGTGTGATTGACCTGAGAGTTTCCTTTCTCAAACTGTCCTTGACAGCATTTAATATCAAGGTTATTTCATCCTCAGGAAAATGAGTTTGGGAGAATCGCACCTTTTCTATTTTTCCTAAGACTTTGTGTGAAATTGAAAATATTTATACCTAGGATGTTTGTCAGAATTCAGTGGAGGAAGCCTGGAGGGTTTTTGAGAAAGTTGCTTTGAATACTGGTATATTTCTTTATGGTTACCTGGAGCAATTAAGGTTGGCTATACTTTCTGGAGTCAGTGTTGGGAAGTTACTATTTTTTTCCTAAACATTGGTCATGTTTTCCTAGGTTTTCAAACGGATTGGAATAAAGTAGCCCATGGTGTCCTCTTTGCCCCCAAATTCTACTTTTGGAAATATCTCTCTTACAGATAGTCGTCGTTGTTGTTCAGCCACTAAGTCGTGTCCAACTATTTGTGACCCCATGGAAAAGACCCTGATGCTGGGAAAGATTGTAGGCAGGGGGAGAAGGGGACGACAGAGGATCATGTGTTTCGATGGCATCACTGACTCAATGGACATGAGTTTGAGCAACCTCTGGGAAACGGTGAAGGACAGGGAAGCCTGGCATGCTGCAGTCCATGGGTGGCAGAGTGGGACAAGACTGAGCTACCAAACAACAATAAATTCTATTGCATATAATCCTGCAAGCCTAAAACATACTTGTCTCCCCACTATGAATCAATATCAAATGAATAAGCATAGCCTTCTGCTGACGTAGCTAGGGCTAGCTCCTACATTGCTGGCTAGGGTGTCCTAGGTGTCCCAAAATTCGTCTTGTCCTGCTGGTGAGTGTGGCAGTTTCTGGGGGCAGCTCGCTGACATGCCAAGGTGTCTTGAGGCTGGTTTGTCCTGCCGTTGGCTGGGTTTGGGGTCCAGGGTGTCCTGGGGCTAGTCCCAATTCACTGGTGGGTGGAGCTCTGTTTCTGTTCCTGGGTCCCTAGCTGCAGGGCCCTGGGGGCCCCAGAGCTGGTCTCAGTTCACTGTTGAGTGGGGCCAGTTCCCGACATGGCTGGCTGTGGGATCCTAGATGTCCCAAAGGGGGCTTCCACACACTGCAGTGTGGGGCCCGATTCCAGAGCTGCTGGCTGAGAGCTCCAAAGTGTCCCAGACCTGGTGTCGACTTGCTGGTACACTGTGCTGGGACTCAGTGGCTGTTGGGGCTGGGGTGGGCCTGCTGGTGGGTGACCTATTTCCTGGCATGGCAGGCTGCAGGGCTGGAGTTACTGTGGTTGCTGTTGTCTGCCTGCTGGTGTGTGGAGCTGGTTCTTGGGTTCTCTGGCTTCAGGGCTCTGGAGGAGTCCAGGAGTTGGTGCTTTGGGCCATTGGTGGCTGGGGCTGGGTCCAGGGCATGCTAGGGCTGGGGCCTAACCACTGATGGGTAAACCTGGTCCTGGGGCTAGTGATGACCTGCTGTGGGCAGGAACTAGGTCCCAGGGTCTCTGACTGCAGGACCCTGGAGTCCTGGCTTAATGCCTTCTTACTGGTGTATAGGGCCAGTGTGGTATGTCAGGGCCTCTGATTGACAGGTCCAGCTCCAGGGAGTCTTAAGACAGCAGGCTTGCTTGTGGGTGGGACTGCGTCTCTGCCTGGCTAGTAGCTTGTTGTGCCCCAGTATTATTGCCCACAGGCTGATGGGTAGGTCTGGGCACTGGTGCTAGTCAGCAAGAGGGAGGATTCCAAAACAGCAGTGGCCAGTGCCAGTGTCCACATGGTAGAAGGAGCTCCACAGAATGGCTGCTTCCAGTGTCGATGCCCCCAGGGTGAGTCCAGCTGCCTCTTGCCTCTCTGGGAGGCTCTCCAAGACCTGCAGCTGCCTCTGACCCAGGCTCCATTCAAATTATTGCTTCAGCCCTGGGTCCTGTAGCATGTGATATTTTGTATGCCGCCTTTAAGAGTGGAGTCTATTTCCCACAGCCCTCTGGCTCTCCCAAATTTAAGCCCTGCCGGCTTCAAATCCAAAAGTTCTGGGAGATCCTCTTCATGTGAATAAATACAATTTCATCAGCAAAAATATACAAAGTACTACGACACAGAATAGGCATGAATCTCACAAATTTAACATTGATTGGAAAACCAAGAAGCAACACAGATATATTTAACAATTCCATTCATATGACTGTAAGTAGCTGTCAACACTAACTCACAACATTTTATAAATAAATAAATATATATATATGTATTTGTATGTATATATTATAAAATCTTTGAGGAAAAGGGAATAAAGGGTGGCACATAAGTAAGAGTGTGCCTATTCTCCTTGAAGAACTAACGGGGCTAAGATAAGACAGGGAAACTTTAGGAGTGTTGGGGGTAGCCGACACTATCCCCTTCTGTGACTTGGGGGTATATACTTCATAATCAATTATTAAGCTCCACGTATACATTGAGACTTTTTCTCTATCTGTGTTACGTCTCAGTATAATTGGAGAAAAACATAATGCTTAGGGAAATAACATCCCAGTGTAAGCATATTGTAACTATGTTCTAACCAGAAGTAGAACCAGTTACTTTCTTTGTTTATAACATATCTAATTGAGATTAGTAATCTTATTTCATCTACATTAATAGCTATATTTTTGAGAACTCATGCCTTTTCAATAACAAAGTGATGCTTACATAATTATAATATCAATCTCAATTTTTAATAAATAGCCCATATTTGGGTAGTACATTATCATTCAGAATTTAATTGTGAACTTGTGCTGAAACTCACAGAAGTGATGTATTTGGATACACTTTCTCAAGAGACTTCGCCCCTCCCCATCCACTTCCTCTCAGAGGTGGAGCACCAAGAACCCAAGAAAAAGAAATGAAGGCAAAAAACCCAGAGCGATGTGCCTGCATTGTAATACACCGATTTGACCAGCCGAGGGCAGTATCGTTTAAGGCTGTTTGTTGGGAAGGGCCAGATGTTTGTTGGGAAGGGCCTTTGGAGTTCCTCCTGTTCTTTGTGATTAGTCTATTAAGCCCTGAGACTGAAGAGCTTATTTGTACCAATATGGTGGTGATGGTGATGGTGCTGGTGCTGGTGGTTGGATGGGCTGCATCTCCCTTGCCCGTTTGGCACTTCTATCTTAACACCAGCCTTCACCCTTGCTCCCCTCAGCAGCAGCTCTTTCCTTCCTCTTTCTCATCAGACTGAAACTGAGACCATTGATGTGCTAGACTGGGTGAGCTCCCACCTTCCACTGGCACAGAAGCAGTAGGTGGGTGCGCACAACCCTTCAAGCCCTTCCTTAGTTCTTTGTAGGGGGCAAAGCTGAATTTTCCTTAAATGTTAGCCACCACCCTGCAGTGAGTGCCCCTGCTTTTGTGTCTAGTCTTGTGGCCCAAGTGAAGGCTCCACACTGGTTTGTGGCATTGATAGGGTCAATAGGAAGAATGTCATGTTCTTTTAAAATCTCATTGATTGATGAAATGAAACAAGAGTCATTTTCTGGGGCCACCCCTCTGCCTAAAGATAACATAACTTTTCCCATTATAAATACTGTTCCATCTTCTAACCTGGTTGTTCAGAATTCCAGCTGTTATAATTCGCCTCCCTTTTTAAGGATGGACCTGAAACAGAAATTGAGGAAACATTTCTCTTGGGACTTTACCTTAAATGACTGAGTATGTAAAGGGTCTTCTCATGCTTATTAGGGATTTTTCATCTCTTTAAACTACATGTGCTTTATTGCTAACTCTTTGACGCCATCAGAAGACATTTTGAAAAAAAAATTGTTT